>NC_056747.1:1355660392-1355663031 GCF_019279795.1 Protopterus annectens
ACCCCGAGCTGCCGCTCTGGACCCCAGGCGGTCTTACGGACTTGATTCCTGACATGAGCACGTCCCAGACCAGCCATCCACAGCTCAGCCCATGTGACTCTCGCATGAGGCACAGAACCAGTAGTTACCCCAACACACCCACTGACGCAAGTTCTGAGACCAGAGGCCTCCGCAACCCGCCAGGACCCCTCGGGCTGAGCAGCTCCGAAGACAGCAGCTCTGATGAAAGCGAACAGGGCTTTCCCACCTCAAAAGGAAAAGCACCTATAACCCTCCCCTCAACAACCATATTCTGATTTTTGGCAAGGTCTGCGAACAACAAATCAGAACGCTACTAGACCACAAACCCACCAAGTATTTCAACAACCTCAGCTTAGCAGAAAAGGCAGCTTTGAGATCCATCAAAGCCAACAACAAGGTCACTATTCTTAAAGCTGACAAAGGAGCTGGGATCGTGGTCATGGACACCACCACCTACAACAACAAAATGTTGTCGATACTCAATGACCCACTCAATTACCGAGAAGTTAGCAAAAACGAAGTACAGACCAGCTTTCAGAAAATAGACCTCACCCTCAAAAGACTGGCCTATGCTGGCGCCATTTCAGAAGAGGAATTCGACTTCATGCAGGTCGACTCCCCTGACGTAGGGAAACTCTTCGGAATCCCTAAGATACACAAAAATGTATCGGATCCACCACTCAGACACATAGTCTCCTCCAAGAAAACTAAAACTGAGTTCATCTCTGAGCTACTGGATTTCCAGTTTAACCCAATAGCGCAAACAGCCCACTGTTACCTGAAGGACTCCTGGGAGTTCTTGAATAAAATCCATGAATTCCACAACGACCATCCAGACACCACTGTCACGCTGGTCACACTTGATGTAGTGGCCCTCTACCCCAGCATCCCCCACGAACAAGGAACCCAGCTGGTCCACAAGTACCTGACCGACCAAAGAGCAATGGACCCCAAAAGAGCAGACACCCTATGTACCCTTCTCAAACTAGTGCTTGAAAACAACTACTTCAGCTTCCTAGGAATCCTTTACCAACAACGTAAAGGAGTAGCCATGGGGGCCAAAATGGCACCATCCTACGCTAACCTGGTCCTTAGCGCGTGGGAAGCAGAGACCCTACCAGAGGTCACTGGCTTTGAACACATTGCCTTGTACACCAGATACATAGACGATGTGTTCTTCATCTGGAAAGGCACAACTACGGAACTGGATCTCTTCATCCAAAATGTGAAAGACAGCATCCCCTTCCTAGATTTCACCATTGCAGGTGTAGGCACAGAAATTTCCTTCTTGGATGTCACGCTGAGCTTCGATCCACTCAGTAAAAGGTTTGCCTCCACGCTATACCGGAAACCCACCCACAGGAACAATTTCCTTGATTATCGCAGCGCCCACCCTCACTTCATGAAAAAGAACGTGATTAAAGGTCAATACGTGCGACTATCACGCCTTGTTAGCCAGGACACCCAATACTCCCTGGAATGCCACAAACTAAAAGGTCAGTTTTTAAACAAAAACTACCCTAGTGAGCTCATTGACAAGGTCATCAAGGAGGTCACTGAACACAGGTACAGCAGGCACAAACCCATCATCACATTTGGGTTCACATCGGGCCGCAAGAGACTAGAAGATTACAAGCCCAGATTCCCCATACCTATCTCCAGCGACGCTGACCAGATCAAACACAGCATCGCCAAAAACTGGAGCATCCTCAGTTCCAACCCTGAAGTGTCCAAAATATTAGGTACTAAACCTGAATTCACTTATAAAAAAACGCAGTCCTTGAAAGCATTTTTCGAACAAAGCGCAGCAAAGAAACAAAGAAACAACCCCCTCAAGACTACTGGCACGCACCCCTGCAACAGCTGCAACTGGTGCCAGTATATTCTCACCACCGAATCTCTCTCCTGCCCCCACAGAAAAAAAGCCATCACCCCTTTGGATGACTATGACTGTAACACTACTAACGTAGTATATTACAGCAAATGCACCAAATGTGACAGCTTTTACATAGGAATGACCACGAGGCGCCTCAAAGATAGAATCAGAGAACATTATCAAGCTATTAAGAGAAATGACCACACCAACGCACTAGCCAAACACAATGCTAGTTGCGACAATGCAGAATTCAAATTCCTGGTTCTGGAGGAGGCCCGCAACTTTATGGATACAAGCAGTACTCCCCTAGAAGTGAAAGAACTCAAATGGCAAGTGGAACTTAGTGCTGACACACCCCCAGGCATGAATGGAGCCATTAATATTAAATGTTTACTTAAATGGAACAGGTGATTTGCCAAAAAGTGCTCTGCGTCACCACTCCACATACCTCGTCACCACTGAGTTGTTTTTCTCACGCTGTATTGTATTTAAACTGCTACCTAAAGTTCCTCAGCAGATTTCTGAAGAAGTTCAACAATGTTACAATAAACATGCGAACGAAAGCGCTCAAATCTCAATCTGGCTCCAGCTTCGTTTTTTGATCACCCAGGTTTTCTCTGCTTTTCATATATATATATATATATATATATATATATATATATATATATATATGTGTATATATATATATATATATATATATATATATATATATATATATACATATACATATATATATATATAT
>NC_056747.1:1355666031-1355787781 GCF_019279795.1 Protopterus annectens
ATCAAAATATTTTATCTTGAAGCATACAGGATGATAAACACAATTGCATTGATATATGACCTCTGTCGGTAAGTATTTGTTAGAACTATAAGGTGATGACTTCATTTTTTAAAGTCTGAAGCCACGCCCACTGGGAGTTAAAGGTACACACTCCAAAAGAGTTGTATTGGAGGGAATGAGTTAAGAATGTAGACAGTACAGACATTAAAGATAGGGAGAACTGGGATAAATGGTGATGATATTTAGGCAGAAGGACAGCAGGTCCAAGTGGAGGTTTGGTAGGTTTGAGGTTGTGCAAAAATGCTTTATATTTTTTTTTATCACTTAAGGTCTGGGGGAAAGGAATTCCACAGCTTCACTACATGAATAGAGTGTAGAGAGTCAACAAAGTGATTGTTTGATTTGACAACTTCTAGGGTGTTTTGGGTCTGTGATCTAAGATCTCTGTGAGGCATATATTTTGGTTTTAAATTACAGGTGGGTGGCCAACTGCTGTAGTCATATAGAATTTTATGTGAGTTTTTTTAACTGTTTAAATGTCATAAGATGGTTCATCTCTATCCAATTAATCTTATGAAGTGCTTTACAATGACAAATTTTACTGAGCATATTAGCAGTTTGTTTTGCAGTTTTATTGTATGTTCTAGCTTATGTAGGTGAATTTTTGGACTATTTGTAAGGATAGATGAGGCATAAAGTAATTTAGGTAGTAATTGAGTTTGGGCTGCACTTAGCTGTACTTTTTTTTAGTTAGGGTTTTGATTTGTATGACATACCCATCTTTTTGTGAGTTTTTGAGGTTACATAGTCAATATGTTTCTTAAAGGATAGTTTATGATCTTTGAATATGGCTAAATGTTTGGCATGACAGAGTTGTTCGACTGGTGTGTTATTTTGTGAAGTAACTGAGATTTCCCTGGAGTCAAATACAAGTAGATTAGTTTTACTGGCATTAACTAAAACATATGAGTCTTTAAGCTGACGTTCTAGGCTTTGAAGTGGACTGCTGCAACTGACTGAGGGAGTTAACAGTACAGATAACAGTGGAGACAGCAGTTTACTGAGCTAATATGGCATCAGAAATCTTGGCATGCATATCATTTATAAAGATACCGAACAGAACTGGTCCATGTATTTGTGGAACACATATTATTGGGTAGAAAAGCCTAAATTGCTTGGGATTATTTTACCGCTTGCTGTCAATTAGATCAATTATATTTGAACCATTCTAATGTGTTATGCACCAGATCCATATTAGGCAATCTTTGTAAAAGAATATCGTGTGAGATATGATATCATAGCTTTATATTTACATGACAATACAGTTAACATGAAGTTATACAGTTGTGGTGTGGATTTCATACATATAACCAATGAAGTTAAATATTAAATAAAATTAATAGCAGTTCTGTAAAATATATATATTAGTGACTGCTAACCTGCAAATACACCATTAGCCTGATTTCCTGAATTTCCAAGGCCATTCCATGTGCAATATATTTGATCAGCACGCATAGCTCTATACACAATGGAAATTTCCTTATAACATTTACAGTCTGTACCAGCTGGACCACATTGTAATTTCACACTTGCTATATATTGCAGGCACAACAGGATCTTGTGGTAAAAGACTATGAGGGAGTAATTATTTTTTTTCAATTTCTTATACAAATACATGGAACAGAAAACATTTTAATGACTACTCTTGAAATACAGATGTAACAACTTGTATTTCATTGCAGGTTGAAGTGCTGTGTTTTCAGCCATTTGCAACAGCTGTGGTGAGTAAATTTCCACAAGTCTGACTTGTGCCACATTTCAAATGTTGTAAGATTGTTGTGGGAAGAAACTCGTCATCAGATGCTGTCACTCTCTTGAGCCATCGCTGTCTCACATCATGCTAAGAAGTCAAGCCTCTCAGAGGACACAATGTGACTTCCTCAAACCTTTCTATAAATTGTAAACACTCAATAGTAATTCTTTTGCAAATTGCCTTATCTTGTTTTTTTTTAATCAAACTATATACAGATAATGTGTCAGGAATTCATAATTTAACAGCCTAACTTCAGAAACTGTTCTGTATACTACATTACCTGTTACAGTGCGGTCTGCTCTTACAATGGTTTCAAAAGGAATAGTAGGCTACACTGATATAGTTTTATCTCTGGCATACTTACAGACTTTGGGAAGCAGACCCCCTCCCTCTTTTTAACTGCACTGTTTTTCACAGGACACCTGTAATGGAAACTGCACTTGAACAGATGAGGAAATAACATGTTTTATTCTATATCCTTTTTCATACCAGAAAGGGATGAAACATTATTGATCAAACTGTGTATCTCTACTGAATAAAGGATTATGAATTTATTCTTTGCCAGCCTCATATTTTCTTATACTCACTATTTCCTTTTGATTTCAGGTGATGCATGGATGGATAGTTTGGTGGATGGATGAAGTGACTGTATGACTGACTGACTAACTGATTGATTGATCTGGTCTAAAGACTCTTTCTCATATGACTAAAACAAAGACAGAACTTTCATTGCAGCAAAGACTGATGGGTGGCAGAAATAAACAATACAGAGAAAATAATGGATCAGTATATGTCTGTATTATGTGACAACTATGGAAAATTAATATGCTGGGACACTTAAAGAAGGCATAATCGGAAGTATTAATAAATTATTCTGTTTAGTATGTGTGCAAAACAATATAATCACATTAGAGGCTGGGACCTCTTCTATTCAGCTTCTAGTTCTCAGAAGTAAAAGCCAATACCAAAAGTCTTTGACTACGTTCGCAGATGACTGCAAGCAGTGGTTTAATTCCCAAAAGCTATCCTAGAAGAAGGTTAATCCTAAACAAATAACTGGTGCCAGGCTGATGGTCATGGACTTAAGATAAATGCCAAAAATGCATTCTTGTCTTCTTTGGACATTCAATTTCCCCTGGGGAACTATCACATTGATAACATGCCCCTTAAAGTTGACCTAGTAGTTTGGGATTTGGGGACTTATGTAGATACTGACCTAATTTTTGACTAGCATGTCCACTGTGCTAAGGAAGTTCTTCCATATGGAGCAGCTCATAAACAAGAGGACTGCTTGTAGATCCAGATATGTCATTGTCCCCTTTACACAGCCCTCATTAGGCCAGTAATTGAGTACAATGCCCTTTTTGGCATGTATCTGTCCATGCACATGTAATAACTGGAATGCCTGTAGAAATACCTTACAAAAAGGATACAAAGCCTAAACAATATATCCTGCATGGGCCACCTCAAAGCCCTATATTCAGTTTTTTACAGACTGCTAGGAGGTGACCTGTATATAGCTTACAAGGCATCCTCCCACTCATTACTGATGGACTTCACATCCGCAAGTGAAATGGCATCACAAGTACTTGATCCAAGGATCTAAACCTCTTCTGCAACATTAACAGAACACTTTGAAGGGACAGGTATAACTTGCAGAAGATACCATTGCTCTGGAACAGACTCCTCGTCCACATTAAACAAAGTTCATCCCTGTCCTTACTCAACCACAACTTAGATCTATGGATGGGAACAGAAAATTTACCCAAGGACTCCCCCTGTACAACTAATGGACAGAGGCAACTCCTAAATGCTTTATCTGAATGCATGGGGCCCCTCCAAATATTTATATTTTGAACTAGTAATAATCAGTAGAGTAATATATAAATATATCTTTGAAAAGGTTAGGTGAATCTAAACTCAAATGGGATAGGTTCATTTTAAGCACCAAATGGGCTAATCGGGGTGGCTTAAAATAGCCCACAAGGGCAGTTATTCGAGTACTAACATATGAACCTCTTTAACTTAACATTAGAATTAATAACTGGGAAGACGTAAGCTGAGGGGAGACATGTAGAAGAGAGACTTTAGAAGTTCTGTAAGAATGACTAAAAATATAGACTAGCAGGATTCACACACAAAATAAAACCCCAACGTAAAACACTGTCAAAATGGTCATAAAAGGCAAACATTTTCAAATAAATGACTACTTTTAATTGAACATAAAATAAAAGGAGGTAAGTACTTTCACACACAGCTTCATCAGACCTTAGAAAGCAAATGGTTTGGATCAAACATTTAAATACAATATCAATTCCATCTAGTCAATGAACAGTCATTAGAGGTTATATGCAATTGATTTACATCAGTTTCTATGCTAATAGAAAACTACATCAGTTCCTTTAATAAAAAGTAAAAATATATCAAGACTAAAAACCTAAAAATAATACAACATTAAAACAATAACAAAGATATATCAAGTAATTAGAACAATAAAATAACTTCTTAGACCATATTTCTTCAAAATGGGTCTTAAAGATACTTTCTCATTCAAACCTTTGCCCTGGACCACTCTTATCCTAAAGATCTCCCTCCTCTCAGTCACATTTCTTATGTCTTCTGATGCATGTCTGGTATATTGATGTCAGTGACTAAAATTTAAAAGTTTGTTGAATGTCAGTACTTAGAATGTGCTTAGACAAGGCATTATTAAGGGAACCAATATGAATGTAATATAGATGTTCCCTAATACAGTCCCTTAACGATTGGTCAGTCTAACCAGTATAGAAGGACTGACAAGGCATTATTAATGGAACCAATATGAATGTAATATAGATGTTCCCTAATACGGTCCCTTAATGATCAGTCAGTCTTACCAGTACAGAATGACAGAAAGGCATTGTTAATGGAACCAATAAGAATGCAATATAGATGTTCCCTAATACGGTCCCTTAATGATCAGTCAGTCTTACCTGTATAGAATGACTGACAAGGCATTGTTAATGGGACCAATAAGAATGCAATATAGATGTTCCCTAATACAGTCCCTTAACAATCACTCAGTCTAACCAGTATAGAATGACTGACAAGGCATTATTAATGGAAGCAATACGAATGTAATATAGATGTTCCCTAATACGGTCCCTTAACGATCACTCAGTCTAACCAGTATAGAATGACTGACAAGGGATTATTAATGGAAGCAATAGAAATGTAATATAGATGTTCCCTAATATGGTCCCTTAATGATCACTCAGTCTAACCAGTATAGAATGACTGACAAGGCATTATTAATGGAACCAATACAAATGCAATATAGATGTTCCCTAAAACGGTCCCTTAATGATCGCTCAGTCTTACCAGTATAGAATGACTGACAAGGCATTATTAATGGAACCAATACAAAAATAATATAGAGATGTTCCAAAACGTCCCCTAAATGATCGCTCAGTCTTACCAGTATAGAATGACTGACAAGGCATTATTAATGGAACCAATATGAATGTAATATAGATGTGCCCTAATACGGTCCCTTAACGATCACTCAGTCTAACCAGTATAGAATGACTGACAAGGGATTATTAATGGAACCAATATGAATGTAATAAAGATGTTCCCTAATACGGTCCCTTAATGATCAGTCAGTCTTACCAGTATAGAATGACTGACAAGGCATTGTTAATGGAACCAATAAGAATGCAATATAGATGTTCCCTAATACGGTCCCTTAACGATCACTCAGTCTAACCAGTATGGAATGACTGACAAGGGATTATTAATGGAAGCAATAGAAATGTAATATAGATGTTCCCTAATATGGTCCCTTAATGATCACTCAGTCTAACCAGTATAGAATGACTGACAAGGCATTATTAATGGAACCAATACAAATGCAATATAGATGTTCCCTAAAACGGTCCCTTAATGATCGCTCAGTCTTACCAGTATAGAATGACTGACAAGGCATTATTAATGGAACCAATATGAATGTAATATAGATGTGCCCTAATACGGTCCCTTAACGATCACTCAGTCTAACCAGTATAGAATGACTGACAAGGGATTATTAATGGAAGCAATACGAATTTAATATAGATGATCCCTAATACGGTCCCTTAACGATCACTCAGTCTAACCAGTATAGAATGACTGACAAGGGATTATTAATGGAACCAATACGAATGTAATATAAATGTTCTCTAATTCGGTCCCTTAACGATCGGTCAGTCTTACCAGTATAGAATGACTGACAAGGCATTATTAGTGGAACCAATATGAATGTAATATAGATGCTCCCTAATACGGTCCCTTAATGATCACTCAGTCTAACCAGTATAGAATGTCTGACAAGGAGTTATTAATGGAACCAATACGAATGTAATATAGATGTTCCCTAATATGGTCCCTTAACAATCAGTCTTACCAGTATAGAATGACAAGGCATTATTAATGGAACCAATATGAATGTAATATAGATGTTCCCTAATACGGTCCCATAATGATCTGTCAGTCTTACCAGTATAGAATGACTGCCATTTCAGGTAGTATGCAAGACAAACAATCAGCATCGATGTTAAACCTATACTTATAGCCAGTCTCCGGATGTACAGAAAGACAGGAGATATCTATATATTTACAATAATTACAATTTAAACAAGGTCTGGTGAACTTATTTACTGTGTTATGTTCTTCAGCAACAATTTTTGGATAGCATAACATTCTTTTTAGGGATGCCTTATTTTCTATAGACGAAAGAAGGTTGATCTCCTACAGTTTCTCTAAAGTAAGGATCAACAATGAGGTTGTCCCAATGTGTGTTAACAGCATCAATAATTTCCTTCTTATCATTAGTAAAATAAGGTGGTATACTAACCGTCCTAGGTCTATCAGTAAAATAAGGTGGTATACTAACCTTCCTAGGTCTAACAGTACAAATACTAACCGTCCTAGGTCTAACAGTAAAATAAGGTGGTATACTAATCTTTCTAGGTCTAACAGTAAAATAAGGTGGTATACTAACCATCCTAGGTCTAACAGATAGTATACTAACCATCCTAGGTCTAACAGTAAAATAAGGTGGTATATTAACCATCCTAGGTCCAACAGTAAAATAAGGTGGTATACTAACCATCCTAGGTCTAACAGTAAAATAAGGTGGTATACTAACCATCCTAGGTCTAACAGTACAAATACTAACCTTCCTAGGTCTAAAAGTAAAATAAGGTAGTATATTAACCGTCTTAGGTCTAACAGTAAAATAAGGTGGTATACTAACCTTTCTAGGTCTAACAGTAAAATAAAGTGGTATGCTAACCATCCTAGGTCTAACAGTAAAATAAGGTGGTAAACTAACCGTCCTAGGTCTAACAGTAAAATAAGGTGGTATACTAACCTTCCTAGGTCTAACAGTATAAATACTAACCGTCTTAGGTCTAACAGTAAAATAAGGTGGTATACTAACCATCCTAGGTCTAGCAGTAAAATAAGGTGCTATATTAACCATCCTAGGTCACACAGTAAAATAAGGTGGTATACTAACCATCCTAGGTCTAACAGTAAAATAAGGTGGTATACTAACCGTCCTAGGTCTAACAGTACAAATACTAACCTTCCTAGGTCTAACAGTAAAATAAGGTAGTATATTAACCGTCCTAGGTCTAACAGTAAAATAAGGTGGTATACTAACCTTTCTAGGTCTAACAGTAAAATAAGGTGGTATACTAATCTTCCTAGGTCTAACAGTAAAATAAGGCGGTATACTAACCCTCCTAGGTCTAAAAGTAAAATAAGGTGATATACTAACTGTCCTAGGTCTAACAGTACAAATACTAACCTTCCTAGGTCTAACAGTAAAATAAGGTGGTATACTAACCTTCCTATGTCTAAAAGTAAAATAAGGTGAGATACTAACCGTACTAGGTCTAACAGTACAAATACTAACCTTCCTAGGTCTAACAGTAAAATAAGGTGATATACTAACCTTCCTAGGTCTAACAGTAAAATAAGGTGGTATACTAACCGTCCTAGGTCTAACAGTAAAATAAGGTGGTATACCAACTGTCCTAGGTCTAACAGTAAAATAAGGTAGTATACTAACCATCCTAGGTCTAACAGGTAGTATACTAACCGTCCTAGGTCTAACAGTAAAATAAGGTGGTATAATAACCGTCCTAGGTCTAACAGTAAAATAATGTAGTATACTAACTGTCCTAGGTCTAAAAGTAAAATAAGGTGGTATACTAACCTTCCTAGGTCTAAGAGTAAAATAAGGTGGTATACTAACTTTCCTAGGTCTAACAGCAAAATAAGGTAGTATACTAACATTCCTAGGTCTAACAGTAAAATAAGATGGTATAATAACCTTCCTAGGTCTAACAGTAAAATAAGGTGGTATACTAACCGTGCTAGGTCTAACAGTAAAATAATTTGGTATACTAACCTTCCTCGGTCTAACAGTAAAATAAGGTGGTATACTAACTGTCCTAGGTCGAATAGTAAAATAAGGTGGTATATTAACCGTCCTAGAACTAACAGTAAAATAAGGTAGTATGCTAACCGTCCTAGGTCTAACAGGTAGTATACTAACCTTCCTAGGCCTAACAGTAAAATAAGGTGGTATATTAACCGTCCTAGATCTAACAGTAAAATAACATAGTATACTAACCGTTCTAGGTTTAACAGGTAGTATACTAACTGTCCTAGGTCTCACAGTAAAATAAGGTGGTATACTAACCTTCCTAGGTCTAACAGTAAAATAAAGTGGTATGCTAACCTTCCTAGGTCTAACAGTAAAATAAGGTGGTATACTAACCTTCCTAGGTCTAACAGTAAAATAAAGTGGTATACTAACCATCCTAGGTTTAACAGCACAAATACTAACCTTTCTAGGTCTAACAGTAAAATAAGGTGGTATACTAACCTACCTAGGTCTAACAGTAAAATAAGGCGGTATACTAACCTTCCTAGGTCTAACAGTAAAATAAGATGGTATACTAACCTTTCTAGGTCTAACAGTAAAATAAGGTGGTATACTAACCATCCTAGGTCTATCCGCGGTGGTGGTGCTGCGGTAGCATTGTCGCCTCATAGCAAGACGTTGTCCCGTTCAATTCTCAGCTAGAGCGTCTTCTGTGTGGAGGCATACGTCGATGGGGTGTGCCTTCGTTGAAGGTTGTGCGTCAGGGCTGGTAACCTGGTACGTAAAAATCCGCTACCAATCATTAGCAGACCGGAGTTCCACTGGGGCGACCCCTACCGGGGAAAAGCCGAAAGACGCAAACAAACTAACCGCCCTAGGTCTAACAGTAAAATAAGGTGGTATACTAACCTTCCTTGGTCTAACAGCAAAATAAGGTAGTATACTGGCCGTCCTAGGTCTAGCAGTAAAATAAGGTGGTATACTAACCATCCTAGATCTAACAGTAAAATAACGTAGTATACTAACCGTCCTAGGTTTAACAGGTAGTATACTAACCGTCCTTGATCTAACAGTAAAATAAGGTGGTGTACTAACCTTTCTATGTCTAACAGTAAAATAAGGTGGTATACTAACCATCCAAGTCTAACAGTACAAATACTAACCTTTCTAGGTCTAACAGTAAAATAAGGTGGTATACTAACCTTACAAGGTCTAACAGTAAAATAAGGTGGTATACTAACCATCCTAGGTCTAACAGATAGTATACTAACCATCCTAGGTCTAACAGTAAAATAAGGTGGTATATTAACCATCCTAGGTCCAACAGTAAAATTAGGTGGTATACTAACCATCCTAGGTCTAACAGTACAAATACTAACCTTCCTAGGTCTAAAAGTAAAATAAGGTAGTATATTAACCGTCTTAGGTCTAACAGTAAAATAAGGTGGTATACTAACCTTTCTAGGTCTAACAGTAAAATAAAGTGGTATGCTAACCATCCTAGGTCTAACAGTAAAATAAGGTGGTAAACTAACCGTCCTAGGTCTAACAGTAAAATAAGGTGGTATACTAACCTTCCTAGGTCTAACAGTATAAATACTAACCGTCTTAGGTCTAACAGTAAAATAAGGTGGTATACTAACCATCCTAGGTCTAGCAGTAAAATAAGGTGCTATATTAACCATCCTAGGTCAAACAGTAAAATAAGGTGGTATACTAACCATCCTAGGTCTAACAGTAAAATAAGGTGGTATACTAACCATCCTAGGTCTAACAGTACAAATACTAACCTTCCTAGGTCTAAAAGTAAAATAAGGTAGTATATTAACCGTCTTAGGTCTAACAGTAAAATAAGGTGGTATACTAACCTTTCTAGGTCTAACAGTAAAATAAAGTGGTATACTAACCATCCTAGGACTAACAGTAAAATAAGGTGGTATACTAACCGTCCTAGGACTAACAGTACAAATACTAACCTTCCTAGGTCTAACAGTAAAATAAGGTAGTATATTAACCGTCCTAGGTCTAACAGTAAAATAAGGTGGTATACTAACCTTTCTAGGTCTAACAGTAAAATAAGGTGGTATACTAATCTTCCTATGTCTAACAGTAAAATAAGGCAGTATACTAACCCTCCTAGGTCTAAAAGTAAAATAAGGTGATATACTAACTGTCCTAGGTCTAACAGTACAAATACTAACCTTCCTAGGTCTAACAGTAAAATAAGGTGGTATACTAACCTTCCTATGTCTAAAAGTAAAATAAAGTGAGATACTAACCGTCCTAGGTCTAACAGTACAAATACTAACCTTCCTAGGTCTAACAGTAAAATAAGGTGATATACTAACCTTCCTAGGTCTAACAGTAAAATAAGGTGGTATACTAACCGTCCTAGGTCTAACAGTAAAATAAGGTGGTATACCAACTGTCCTAGGTCTAACAGTAAAATAAGGTAGTATACTAACCATCCTAGGTCTAACAGGTAGTATACTAACCGTCCTAGGTCTAACAGTAAAATAAGGTGGTATACTAACCGTCCTAGGTCTAACAGTAAAATAATGTAGTATACTAACTGTCCTAGGTCTAAAAGTAAAATAAGGTGGTATACTAACCTTCCTAGGTCTAAGAGTAAAATAAGGTGGTATACTAACTTTCCTAGGTCTAACAGCAAAATAAGGTAGTATACTAACCGTCCTAGGTCTAACAGTAAAATAAGGTGGTATACTAACCTTCCTAGGTCTAACAGTAAAATAAGGTGGTATACTAACTGTGCTAGGTCTAACAGTAAAATAATTTGGTATACTAACCTTCTTGGGTCTAACAGTAAAATAAGGTGGTATACTAACTGCCCTAGGTCTAATAGTAAAATAAGGTGGTATACTAACCGTTCTAGAACTAACAGTAAAATAAGGTAGTATGCTAACCGTCCTAGGTCTAACATGTAGTATACTAACCTTCCTAGGCCTAACAGTAAAATAAGGTGGTATACTAACCTTCCTAGATCTAACAGTAAAATAACATAGTATACTAACCGTTCTAGGTTTAACAGGTAGTATACTAACTGTCCTAGGTCTCACAGTAAAATAAGGTGGTATACTAACCTTCCTAGGTCTAACAGTAAAATAAAGTGGTATGCTAACCTTCCTAGGTCTAACAGTAAAATAAGGTGGTATACTAACCTTCCTAGGTCTAACAGTAAAATAAAGTGGTATACTAACCATCCTAGGTTTAACAGCACAAATACTAACCTTTCTAGGTCTAACAGTAAAATAAGGTGGTATACTAACCTACCTAGGTCTAACAGTAAAATAAGATGGTATACTAACCTTTCTAGGTCTAACAGTAAAATAAGGTGGTATACTAACCATCCTAGGTCTATCCACGGTGGTGGTGCTGCGGTAGCATTGTCGCCTCATAGCAAGACGTTGTCCAGTTCAATTCTCAGCTAGAGCGTCTTCTGTGTGGAGGCATACGTCGATGGGGCGTGCCTTCGTTGAAGGTTGTGCATCAGGGCTGGTAACCTGGTACGTAAAAATCCGCTACCAATCATTAGCAGACCGGAGTTCCACTGTGGCGACCCCTACCGTGGAAAAGCTGAAAGACGCAAACAAACTAACCGTCCTAGGTCTAACAGTAAAATAAGGTGGTATACTAACCTTCCTAGGTCTAACAGCAAAATAAGGTAGTATACTGGCCGTCCTAGGTCTAACAGTAAAATAAGGTGGTATACTAACCATCCTAGATCTAACAGTAAAATAACGTAGTATACTAACCGTCCTAGGTTTAACAGGTAGTATACTAACCGTCCTTGGCCTAACAGTAAAATAAGGTGGTGTACTAACCTTTCTATGTCTAACAGTAAAATAAAGTGGTATACTAACCATCCTAGGTCTAACAGTACAAATACTAACCTTTCTAGGTCTAACAGTAAAATAAGGTGGTATACTAACCTTACTAGGTCTAACAGTAAAATAAGGTGGTATACTAACCTTCCTAGGTTTAACAGTAAAATAAGGTGGTATACTAACCTTGCTAGGTCTGACAGTAAAATAAGGTGGTATACTAACTGTCCTAGGTCTAACAGTAAAATAAGGTGGTATACTAATCTTCCTAGGTCTAACAGTAAAATAAGGTGGTATACTAACTGTCCTAGGTCTAACAGTAAAATAAGGTGGTATACTAACTATCCTAGGTCTAACAGTAAAATAAGGTGGTATACTAACCGTCCTAGGACTAACAGTAAAATAAGGTAGTATGCTAACCATCCTAGGTCTAACAGGTAGTATACTAACCTTCCTAGGTCTAACAGTAAAATAAAGTGGTATACTAACCGTCCTAGATCTAACAGTAAAATAGCATAGTATACTAACTGTCCTAGGTTTAACAGGTAGTATACTAACTGTCCAAGGTCTAACAGTAAAATAAGGTGGTATACTAACCTTCCTAGGTCTAACAGTAAAATAAAGTGGTATGCTAACCTTCCTAGGTCTAACAGTAAAATAAGGTGGTATACTAACCTTCCTAGGTCTAACAGTAAAATAAAGTGGTATACTAACCATCCTAGGTCTAACAGCACAAATACTAACCTTTCTAGGTCTAACAGTAAAATAAGGTGGTATACTAACCTTCCTAGGTCTAACAGTAAAATAAGCTGGTATACTAACCGTCCTAGGCCTACCCGCGGTGGTGGTGCTGTGGTAGCATTGTCGCCTCATAGCAGGACGTTGTCCCGTTCAATTCTCAGCTAGAGCGTCTTCTGTGTGGAGGCATACGTGAATGGGGTGTGCCTTCATTGAAGGTTGTGCATCAGGGCTGGTAACTCAATATGTAAAAATCCACTACCAATAATTAGCAGACCGGAGTTCCACTGTGGCGACCCCTAACGGGGAAAAGCCGAAAGACACAAACAAATTAACCGTCCTAGGTCTAACAGTAAAATAAGGTGGTATACTAACCTTCCTAGGTCTAACAGTAAAATAAGGTAGTATACTAGCCACACTAGGTCTAACAGTAAAATAAGGTGGTATACTAACTGTCCTAGATCTAACAGTAAAATAACGTAGTATACTAACCGTCCTAGGTTTAACAGGTAGCATACTAACCGTCCTAGGTCTAACAGTAAAATAAGGTGGTGTACTAACCTTCCTAGGTCTAACAGTAAAATAAGGTGGTATACTAACCATCCTAGGTCTAACAGTACAAATACTAACCTTTCTAGGTCTAACAGTAAAATATGGTGGTATACTAACCTTCCTAGGTCTAACAGTAAAATAAGGTGGTATACTAACCTTCCTAGGTCTAACAGTAAAATAAGGTGGTATACTAACCTTCCTAGGTCTAACAGTAAAATAAGGTGGTATACTAACCGTCCTAGGTCTAACAGTAAAATAAGGTGGTATACTAACCTTCCTAGGTCTAACAGTAAAATAAGGTAGTATACTAACCGTCCTAGGTCTAACAGTAAAATAAGGTAGTATACTACCCTTCCTAGGTCTAACAGTAAAATAAGGTGGTATGCTAACCGTCCTAGGACTAACAGTAAAATAAGGTAGTATGCTAGCCATCCTAGGTCTTACAGTTAGTATACTAACCGTCCTAGGTCTAACAGTAAAATAAGGTGGTATACTAACTGTCCTAGGTCTAACAGTAAAATAAGGTGGTATACTAACCACCCTAGGTCTAACAGTAAAATAAGGTAGTATACTAACCTTCCTAGGTCTAACAGTAAAATAAGGTGATATACTAACTTTCCTAGGTCTAACAGTAAAATAAGGTGGTATACTAACCTTCCTAGGTCTAACAGTGAAATAAGGTGGTATACTAACCTTCCTAGGTCTAACAGTAAAATAAGGTGGTATACTAACCGTCCTAGGTCTAACAGTAAAATAAGGTGGTATACTAACCTTCCTAGGTCTAACAGTAAAATAAGGTAGTATACTAACCGCCCTAGGTCTAACAGTAAAATAAGGTAGTATGCTAACCTTCCTAGGTCTAACAGTAAAATAAGGGGGTATACTAACCTTCCTAGGTCTAACAGTAAAATAAGGTAGTATACTAACCGTCCTAGGTCTAACAGTAAAATAAGGTAATATACTACCCTTCCTAGGTCTAACAGTAAAATAAGGTGGTATACTAACCGTCCTAGGACTAACAGTAAAATAAGGTAGTATGCTAGCCGTCCTAGGTCTAACAGGTAGTATACTAACCGTCCTAGGTCTAACAGTAAAATAAGGTGGTATACTAACCGTCCTAGATCTAACAGTAAAATATGGTAGTATACTAACCGTCCTAGGTCTAACAGTAAAATAAGGTGGTATACTAACCTTCCTAGGTCTAACAGTAAAATAAGGTGGTATACTAACCTTCCTAGGTTTAACAGTAAAAACATTATCATTGGACAGAAGATTAGGTCTGTTAGAAAACAAGGCAAACCTAAGTCCTATCTGAACATAGGTATCTGTGCTAAGATGTCATTGGTCTCAATTGTTCTGTAGCCTCTCATAATAAATCTATTCTTAAGGCTAGGCAATTCCACATTAAACCCTTATTAGAAACATTCAGTCTGGGAGCTCTTAAACTTTATCCCTTTACCAATATTTTTAAAAATGTAGGAAGGATGCATGCTACATCTCTGTAAGAGGGTGTTCTTATAGCAAGGTTTTCTGTAGAGCCATGCATTTCGCTCTTTATTACATAGTTTTTTAATATGAATATGTAAGTAATTAATGTCAGAGTAGGTCATAGCAAACTTCAAGAAAGTTGTTGTTTTATTCAAATAATCCAAAAACATATATAACTTGTCTAACTGCACTGTCCATATAAGAAACAAGTCATTGATGAATCGACGATAAAAAGGGACACATTTCCTATAAAAATTAGTCTTGTACATGTATTCTTCTTCCCATAAAGCCATTACCACATTGGTGTAGCTATTGGCACTGATGTGCCCATGGCTACTCCATCCTTTTGTAAACAGTACTTCCTATCAAAGGTGAAGATATTATTTTCAAGAACTATCTGCATAAATAAGCATATTAAGTCTATCAACTGTCAATTATAATCACTCTGCTTAAATAAATAGTTCTTGACATAATCTCTACCAATACAACTGGGAATCTTCATGACTAGTCCATTGGCGGAGAACCATTTCACCACAACTGCCAGATCGTCTGAGAAGGATGTGCTCATTACTGAATGAGTCCTGCAGGTACTGCTGATCACTTAAATGGTCATGCAAAGGTATAAAAAACTGATAGACATCTTATTAATGAAAACAAAAACAGCAGTGGGCACACTACGGACTCCTGTGGCACTCCAGCTTTAGTGGAATGAAGGTGTGATTTATGACAGCATTTTTAAAGACTTTGTTACTGTAAGTAAGTTTCTCCAGTATAATGCAACATTATAAATAGGAATTTTGTCAAAGTAACTTATTTTCACTGAGATTAGGTCATGTCAGCACAGGCTTTCATCTCCCTTTTCCCGCTTTATACAGCAAAAGTGGCCACCTCCTAGAGTCAATGTTCGTTGATGGCTTAGCGTAGAAGGCCTTGATGAGGTCCGCAAAGGCAATCCCAATGAGCAGATTCTCATCCAGGACCTTGTAGATTTGACTGGTAAGACACAACAGCAAAAAACACATATTGTGACCCCATAGAAACCAAGGGGTCCAAACAGAGAGAGACACAAAATCAACAAGAAAAGGAGACTAGCATGTCTGGAACTGAATTCAGCCTCACGTCTTGGTAAATACCCTCACATGGTGGACCCTGTTTTTGCAAAATCTCACCAAGACCACACTGAAATATACACTATATTTTATATATCACAGAGAAAGATAGGTCAACAATAAAAAAATAAGACCCAGTGTGCAGGTCTCAGGATTAAAAAAAAAAAAGGAATTTCTAGATAGAAGATATGATCAAGAGTAAGAAACAGCTTAGAGGAAAGGAAAAACATACAAATAATAATTTAAGACCCAATGAAGCAGGATGCAGCTGAAGAAGATATGTCACAGGACGATGTTCTAGAGCCTTCTGTAGAAGACTTGCATGAAAGTCCACTTAGAATTACACAGCAAAGGGAAAGAACAAAAATATATATTAAATTATCTAAGGGAAGACCTACTTGATAGAGATGGACAAACATATTTAAGAAAGATGAAAGAAATAGATTACAGAAGGTAAATAAGACCCAGTATGTTAGAAGACTGGTAAAACACAGTAATTTGGACTATTAAAAGGAAACGTATGATATATAACAGAAATAACTAGTATATATTACTGTGCAGCTAAACTAATAACAGATAAAATGTTACCACTAAAATACAGAGTATCACAGGAAAGGAAGGTGAGAAGCAAAATGCCATCATGGACGCATCAGACAGGGAAAACTTTAAAGCAACTGCGGCAATAAGAATCACTGTTAGAAGAATACAGAAAAGGAGCAGATAATCAAAAATTCTAAAAAGGACAGATGTGGTAAAAGCAACACACAGTATCAAAACAGAGCAGCAGCTAATATACATTATTTCCAATAATAAACTGAAAATATCAGCACAAACAGAAAATCATTGAAGGTATACAAATAAATACAAAACAAAGGTACAAAAATAAACAGTTCACTAAAAAACTGGCTTTTGGCTTTTCCCGGTTTGGGGTCGCCACAGTGGAACTCTGGTCTGCTAATGATTGGCAGTGAGTTTTTACAGTGTCGAGTTGCCAGCCCATTGCCCAGCCTTCAAGGAAGGCACACCCACACATGCATGCACCTACCTGAATGTCTTTAAATTCACTCAACTGCAGGGAGGACATACAGAATCTGCACAGAAGGCACTCCAGCCAAAAACTGAACCAGAGAGCCTCTTGCTGTGAGGCGACAACACTAACCGCTGCACCACTGCGGCCTCTAAAATAAACAGTTCACTAATGACCCAAAAGGGTATTATAAAGAACTGGGAAACAAAGCAATACAATGTAAACACCAACAAAAAAGAAGAGATAATTATATATTGGAGAAGCATTTATGAAGACTCGAACCCAGCCACTGGGGATGCACAAGCCAGTGCATTTCTTTGTGCTGGTCCCAAGCTCAGATAAATGGGGAGGGTTGCGTCAGGAAGGGCATCTGGTGTAAAACATTTGCCAAATGAGATATGCAAAAACCAATACAGATTCACATACCAGATCGGTTGAGGCCCGGGTTAACAACGACCGCCACCAGTACTGTTAGTCAACAGGGTGCTGGCAGAAATTGGGCTACTGTTGGCCGAAGGAGGAGAAGGAGAAGAAGAGGGGGAAGGCATGCCCGAATGCAGAAAGAGAGGAGGAAGGTTAGGAGTGTAGTAGTGAGGGTAGGAACTTTGAATGTTGGCAGTATGACTGGTATAGGGAGAGAGCTAGCTGATATGATGGACAGAAGGAAGGTTGATATATTGTGTGTACAAGAGACAAAGTGGAAGGGAAGTAAGGCCAGGTGTATTGGAGGTGGGTTCAAATTGTTCTATCATGGTGTGGATGGGAGGAGAAATGGGTTAGGGGGTTATCCTGAAGGAACAGTATGCCAAGAGTGTTTTGGAGGTGAAAAGAGTGTCGGATAGAGTGATGTTTATGAAACTGTAAATTGATGGTGTAATGATGAATGTTGTTAGTGCATATGCTCCGCAAGTTGGGTGTGCGATGGATGAGAAAGAAAAATTTTGGAGTGAGCTGGATGAAGTGGTGATGACTGTACCAAAGGGTGAGAGAGCAGTGATCGGAGCAGATTTCAATGGGCATGTTGGTGAGTGGATGACGAAGTGATGGGTAGGTATGGTGTTAAACAAAGGAATGCAGAAGGTCAGATGGTAGTGGATTTTACAAAAAGGATGGACATGGCTTTGGGGAATATGTATTTTAACAAGTGGGCGGAGCATAGAGTGACATACAAGAGTGGAGGGAGATGCACACAGGTGGATTATATCCTATGCAGGAGGGCCAGTTTGAAGGAGATTGGAGACTGTAAAGTGGTGAAGGGGGAAAGTGTAGTTAGGCAGCATAGAATGGTGGTCTAAAGAATGACATTGGTGATCAAGAAGAGGAGGAGTGTGAGGGCAGCACCAAGAATCAAATGGTGGAAGTTGAAAAAGGGTGATTGTGAGGTGGAGTTCAGGGAAGAGTTAAGACAGGCACTGGGTGGCAGTGAAGTGTTACCAAATAGCTGGGTAACTACAGCAGAGCTAGTAAGGGAGACTGCTAGAAAGGTGCTTGGTGTGACATCTGGACAGAGGAAGGAGGACAAGGAGACCTGGTGGTGGAATGAGAAAGTACAGGAGAGTATACGGAGAAAGAGGTTGGCGAAGAAGAATTGGGATTGTCAGAGAGATGAAGAAAGTAGACAGAAGTATAAGGAGATGAGGTGCATGGTAAAGAGAGAGGTGGCGAAGGCTAAGGATAAGGCATATGAAGAGTTGTATGAAAGGCTGGACACTAAGAAGGGAGTAAAGGACCTGTACCGATTGGCTAGACAGGGGGACCGAGCTAGGAAAGATGTGCAGCAGGTAAGGGTGATAAAGGATAATGAGGGAAACATACTCACTTGCCAGGAGAATGTGTTGAACAGATGGAAAGAGTATTTTGAAGGGATGATGAATGAAGAGAATGAGAGGGAGAGAAGGTTGGATGATGTGGGGATAGTGAATCAGGAAGTACAATGGATTAGTAAGGTGGAAGTTAGGATAGCTGTGAAGAGGATGAAAAATGGAAAGGCTATTGGTCCAAATGACATACCTGTGGAAGCTTGGAGGTGTTTAGGAGAAATGGCAGTGGAATTTTTAACCAGATTGTTTAATGAAATCTTAGAAAGTGAGAGGATGCCTGAGCAGTGGAGAAAAAGTGTTTTGGTACCATTTTTTAAGAATAAGGGTGATGTGCAGAGCTGTAGTAACTACAGAGGGATAAAACTGATCAGTCACAGCATGAAATTATGGGAAAGAGTAGTGAAAGCTAGGTTAAGAAGGGAGGTGATGATTAGTGATCAGCAGTATGGTTTCATGCCAGGAAAGAGCACTACAGATGTGATGTTTGCACTGAGTGTTGATGGAGAAGTACAGAGAAAGTCAGAAGAAGTTGCATTGTGTTTTTGTAGATTTAGAGAAAGCATATGACAGTGTGCCTAGTGAGGAGTTGTGGTATTGTATGAAGAAGTCGGGAGTGGCAGAGAAGTATGTAAGAGTGGTACAGGGTATGTACGAGGGTAGTGTGACAGCGGTGAGGTCTGCAGTGGGAGTGGTGGATGCATTTAAGATGTAGGTTGGATTACATCAAGGATCAGCTCTGAGCCCTTTCTTATTTGCACTGGTGATGGACAGGTTGACAGATGAGATCAGACAGGAGTCCCCATGGACTATGATGTTTGCAGATGATATTGTGATATGTAGTGAGAGTAGGGAACAGGTTGAGGAGACCTTGGAGAGGTGGAGATATGCTCTAGAGAGGAGAGGAATGAAGGTCAGCTGGACTAAGAATATATGTGTGTGAATGAAAGGAAGGATAGAGGAATGGTGAGGATGCAGGGAGTAGCGTTGGCGAAGGTGGATGAGTTTAAGTACTTGGGAGCAACAGTTCAGAGTAATGGCGAGTGTAGAAGAGGGGTGAAGAAGAGAGTACAGGCAGGGTGGAGTGGGTGGAGAAGAGTGTCAGGAGTGATTAGTGACAGACGAGTAACAGTAAGAGTGAAAGGGAAGGTCTACAAAAGGGTAGTGAGACCAGCTATGTTATATGGGTTGGAGACAGTAGCATTGACAAAAAGGCAGGAGTCAGAGCTGGATGTGGCAGAGTTAAAGATGTTAAGATTTTCACTGGGTGTGACATGGGTAGACAGGATTAGGAATAAGTATATTAGGGGGTCAGCCCAGGTTGGACAGATGAAGTGATAAAATGTAGCGACCTCACAAAAGGACTGTTTAGCATAAATCACAGTCCAAATGAAAAAGAAAATGCTACAGACCACCACTATATCCCCAAATTTAATAATGCTGAAAACGAATGTCCACAAACAACAAAAAATAAAATATGTAAAACAGCGGTATAAAATTGTCCAATCCTTAGCGCTTTTGGGTACTAACCCTTCTTCAGATAATTAACAAGTTACCATAGGGCTATTTGGAATATGAACTGGAGTTTTAGAGGTGGGGATATAAAGAACCAGACTGAGTTAGTGGAGACTAGATGGATCTTAGAACTGATGGCATACAGGTTCCCTGGCCTCAATGAGGTAGTTCCAATGAAACCTGTCCTGAAAAATAGGCGGGTATTTTATTGAGCATTGATTGGCTGTTGCTGAGTTTAAATATTTATAGGCGGGTATTTTATTGAGCATTGAATGGCTGTTGCTGAGTTTAAATATTTTCTAAGGTAACTTGTTAATTATCTGAAGAAGGGTTAGTACCCGAAAGCGCTAAGGATTGGACAATTTTATACTGCTGTTTTACTTATTTTATTTTTTGTTGTTTGTGGACATTCATTTTCAGCATTATTAAATTTTGGGATATAGTGGTGGTCTGTAGCATTTTGTTTTACATTAGGTTGGACAGTTTGGAGACAAAGCCAGAGAGGCGAGATTGCATTGGTTTGGACATGTGCTGAGGAGGGATGCAGAGTATATTGGGAAAAAGATGCTAAGGATGGAGCTGCCAGGTAACAGGAAAAGAGGAAGGCCTAAGATAAGGTTTATGGATGTGGTGAGAGAGGACATGCAGGTGGTTGGTGTGACAGAGCAAGATGCAGAGGAAAGGAAGAAATGGAAACAGGTGATCCGCTGTGGTGACCCCTAACGGGAGCAGCCGAAAGAAGAAGAAGAAGAAGAAGATTTAAGAAGTCTCTGTCGAACATAACAAAGATGCCAAATGAATAGAAGAATTAAAAGAAAAAGAAAGAAGCTCTATTATGGAGGATATGAAAAGAAATGAAGTAACAGCCAGAGAAATTGAAATAAAATTAAGAAAAATTCCTAAACCCCAGGTCCAGAAGCCGTATCTAACTTCTGGAGAAAGGTATTAACATCTTTACACAAAAATTTAGCCCTGAGTAGAAATTACTTATATGCACATCCTAAACAGATGCCATTGTGGTTAACAAGACAAAAAATTATAGTCCTCTTTTACAGTGAACATGCACACAGTCATAAAAGTTATAGACTAATAACTTTCTTTTTGAAAATATATAAATGATATACTAGAACTGATGCAGCAGAGAAAAAAATCAGTCATGGCACTAGAACAAAAAGGTAATAACTGGAAGTAATAGTGAATAAAGGATCATCTGTGGTTAAATAAAGCCAAAATAGACAGCTGTAAAAGGGGAAGAATCTAAGTATTGCATGGATAGATTACAAAAAAGCATTTGACAGCATCCCACATTCATGGGTAAAGGAGAGCTTACAGATGTATAAGATACTCCCTACGTCAATCACTTACATTGCAGTGACCACAAACCAGTGCAAAGCACTCTGCAGATGAGCCATGACAAAGGGCAAATTATTATCTCAGGGATAAAAGTTCCATGGGGGGTATTACAGGGTGATTCTTTGTCACCACCCTCTTTTATCTTGCCCTTAACCCATTAAGCTGTGTACTCAATAGATTAGGCCATGGTAACAGCTAAACTTCTAAAAATCAGCTTTGCTTAAAGACATCTCATCTACTTTTTGTGGATGGCTTAAAATTGTGTTCTTCAGAGGATGATTTTAAAATACAACTATAAATGCTTTAAACTTTATTAGATGATATAAAAATGACATTTGTTCTTGATAAGTTTGCAAAAGCAACATTTATAAAAGGAAAGCTGTAGCACCAAGAAAATATTAAGAACTTGAACTAGAGGAAGTTTATACACATTTAAGAACAAAGGAAGGGACAACAATAAAACATGAACAAATGAGCATAATAATAAGGAATAGGTTCATAGCGGGTTACTAGGCTAGCAGTCCCAGAGCCTTTACAAGCCTAGCCATGTTAATCCCATGTATCCCCATTTGTTCTTTTTTTGGGTAGTTTGCACAACAAATTTCAAGAGCAGGTCTGTGATCAACAAAGGATACCCCTGTACATGACAGACATGGGTGCCACCCCAGGGGCAAATTTACAGTCTCCATTCAATTATCTAGGCTGTGTTTGAATAGGGTCAGTGAATAGCTCTGTTTTACATAAATAGGGAGTCTATTCCAGAGAAGCAGCAGTCTTTGGGAGACATATCTGTCTCTCCAGCATGATGTGCTAATGTCACAAGCTAGGTTGAAATCCCTCGAGCAAGTAACTCTTGAGCCATTTGACTTGCAGATGTGAAGCATTTCCATTAGGACAGTGTTGGAGATTGCCCTATAGGCCAGGCACAAGTCATCTCTCAGTAGCCTATAAGATACAGAGTAAAGTGACAGGACTTTCAGCCTGTCCATATAGGGAATGGTTTGGAGTCCCTGTATTTTCTTAGTGAAAAACCTCTTAGGTCTCGGCAGCTGCTGCAGGTGTCTGCTGACATACATGCAAAATTTTATTTTATTTTGCATTTGTTTACTGGGAGAGTCCAACTGGGCATATAACCCTTTTTCAGCGGAGGCCTTGGGAGAATAGCTCCATGGTTAGTAGACAATTTTGTTAGTAAAGAATTTTATAATACAATGAAGAAGTATAGTAACAGAAATTCATAATGAAAAAGAATAGCTGGTCTAGTGGAAGACAAGACCAATTATTTTAGTTTACATTTCATCTGGAAGACAGTTTTTATAATAGTAGCAGATAGTGACAGTGCATATACTGAGTGCACAATTAAGTTCATTAGTCTTATGTGCAGTTACATAGCAAACTAAAGACTTAAAATCTGCTTGATATTTACAGTGAGAAAGAAGGAAGTAACATAAGATAGTCTTATGAGTTAATTTGCCAAGCTCATTACATATGCAAGTAAATTTTAACATCAGCTAGTACCGTGGTTTGGCTACCCATTCTCATCACATGTGTAAGTCCAGGAATTGGTGAGGTGGACTTTCATGTGATGCTTGAAGTTTTTTAAGCTAGTTATTGTTCTGATGTCACGTGGCAAGGCATTCCACTGTTTAGCAATGTAATAGGAGTACAGAGAGTCACCTGAGCTATGTTTACTTCTGGTTACTTCAATTAGAGATTTATTAGTGGATCTTAGTGGACGGGAAGTTGTATGGGGGATGAGGAGACCTTGTAAAGCTGGAATTTTATCAGTTTTATAGAGCACTTAGTGGGTGGTAGAGAGTTGTGTGAGAATGAGTTGATGGAGTAGTTCCAACCAAGATAGTTGTCTTAGGGCCTTGCAGTGGTGGGTTCTAGGAGGGCAATTAGTGGCAAACTTGGCTATCTTATTATAGCAGGCATCTCACTTGGTTAGGTCTGATTTGGAAAGGTTGGTGAGGATGGGTGAAGCGTGCAGCAGAGTTGACAGAAGATGGGTTCTGGCTGCGTTTATTATGGAGTTTGAGGTTAAGTAATTTTTGGATCTGTATAGGGTACCTATTTTTGTGTACTTTTTTATAGTTTGGGCAATGTGCAAGTCAAACCTCGAATTTTGATCATTAATAATACCGAGAAGTTTGATGGATGGTACTGGCTTGATCAAAGTCTTATTGCTAGACATGATATTGAAGTAAATGGAATGGGGTTCGAGTTTAGTGGGGTAGAGGAGCATAATTTTGGTTTTATTTGGGTTAAGGATTAATTGGGCATTAGCCAGCCATGATTCAGTAACAGTGAAGGATACTTGGGTTATGTTCTGGAGTTCAGGCAGAGTTGGGGCAGAGCATATCTCCGTGGAGTCGTCTGTGTACTAGATAAGGGTGGCTAGAGATGTAGCTTTGTGGAGGTTGTTGGTAAACAGGTTAAAAAGGAGGGGATCCAGGATGGACCCTTGGGGTACACCCAATGTCACTGGTAGTAGGGGTAAAAGAGCTTTGTTCCACTGTACAGCTTGTTGCCGATCTGTAAGGTAGTTCTGGAACCAGGCTAGTGTGGGGTAGCTTTAGATTCAGTTTGGACAAGACAGTTAGCAGTTTGTTGTGAGAGACTGTATCAAAGGCTTTCAGTAAGTCTAAAAAGATTGCTGGTACTAGGTCACCTTTGTTTCTATGTTGATTGTTGGTGTTGGTGAAGCTAATGAGGGTTGTGGTGGTACTATGGTTGGGCCAAAAGCCATGCTGAATATTTGTGAGTAGTTTATTGTCTAGGAGATGGTTAAGTATTTGAGTGTGAACATACCTTTCAAGGATGTTTGACAGAGAGGATAGGATTGCTATGGGCCGATAGTTGGAGAAGTCGGTGGAAGGTCCTCCTTTGTCTAGAGGGATGATGTGTGCAATTTTCCAGAGGGCGGGGATGTGTTGCTTAGATATGGAATGGTTAATTAGAAGGGAAACTGGGTAGGAGATGGCTTCAGCTGCTATTTTTAAGTATACCGAGGGTAGGTTGTCAGCTGCCAAGGTTGTGGGCTTTAAGTGAGCAAATGTTTGTGTATGGTATACATTGGGACTGGTTTTAAGATGAAGATGTTGTTATTGTCTAGTAGAGAGGTTAGGTTGAGGGGAGGTGATGGGGAGTTTTGATTAGTGAGGGTTTTGATAGAATCAATGAAGTATTTATTAAACTGGGTGGCAGTACATTCTAGGGGTGTTACTTGTGGTTAGTTGAGGGGTCCTTGTTTGACCTGGTTGTAGTATTTTATTCAAAGTGGACCAGACTTTTTGACAGTTACTTTGGTACTTATCTTGTAAACTAATTTAGTAGTTCTTTTTGTCAAGTCTTATCTGGGTTTTGGCTTTGTTTCTTAGCTGGAAGTACTTTTGGTGAGCAACTACAGATTTCTTGTGGGTCCATTTGTACCATGCTAGATCCCTTTCTTTTAGGAGTGATTTAGTCTGTTTAGAGAAAGACATGCGTGTGTAAATGGGCATGCCTTCGTTGAAGGTTGGGCGTCGAGCTGGCACCTCGGTGTTTTGTAAAAAATCTACTGCCAATCATTAGCCAATCATTCTGCTGTGGCGACCCCTTACCGGGAAAAAGCCGAAAGACAAACAACAACAACAAGAGAGCCAGAGGGAGTAGTTAGATTTTGCTCATATTGTCCTGATAGGGACCATGTTATTGAGGATCTTTAAAATTTTAGAGTTAAAGTAATCAACTGCACTATCTAGGGATAGAGTTTTAAGGAGTTTCCAGTCACAGAGCTTAAGAGATCTTGAGACCTGAAGTTTTTGGTGTTACAAATTTGGCAGATAGATGGGTTTTATTCTTGCCATG
The DNA here is from genome assembly GCF_019279795.1 of Protopterus annectens. Classification (NCBI taxonomy): domain Eukaryota; kingdom Metazoa; phylum Chordata; order Ceratodontiformes; family Protopteridae; genus Protopterus; species Protopterus annectens. The sequence continues at coordinate 1,355,691,556 of NC_056747.1, forward strand.
AGTATTTCCAGGTTAGAGATATTAGGGGAATTATGGTTAATCATCTTTATTGTAAGATGTATTTTGAAGAGCAGGGCAATTCAGACTCCTCTTTTTGTTTTCCTGTCTTGCCTATAAATGTTATATCTAGTGGGGAAGGATTTTGTTATCAGGCATATTTGGTTTGAACCAGGTTTTGGTTAGAAGGACTATGTCTGGGGAGTATAAAGATAGGGTTGCATGACATTCCTGTATTTGTATTTTATTTATAATGCTTCTTATGTTTAGGTTTATTATGAATAGATCATTACTTTTTCTGGGGATATTAAAAGAGTGTTTTTGAGCATTGTTAGTGTTGTCCTGGAAAGGTGTGGATCCAGGGTTGGGGTGAATATCCCCACTAAGACTGAATATGATGGCTGTTAAGTAGTTGTGCTTTAGGTATTTAAGTATTAATCTGTTGTATTGCATTGTTGCCTGTAGGTTACTATATTGCGGGAACCATTTGAAAGGATAAGATCTATAGCTGTGCAGTTGTAGTTAACTGGGTGCTAAGGGTGCATTATACTCTATTAGTGGTCTAATGAGAGTTGAGTACATGGAGTTATGACAACCCCTGATCTGGATGCTTTGTCCTTGCTTATGAGGTGTGCTATGTAGAGGGCTTTCCTTACCACTGTGGAAACTTGGTGGTCAAAGTTTAGATTATTATCAACCTGTATTCCCAAGTCTCGCACCACTGGGTTGGAACTCAGGGGTGGGGGGGTGCCTTCAATATTATAATTTGTAGGGAACTTTGTTTTGCCAAAGGGAATAACAATGATTTTTTTTGCATTTAGTTTTAGGCCATGGCTTTGGCATCAATCACTTGTGTTAGCCCTTCTTGTAATATGTTGACATCATTGGGGGACTGAAAGACTGCTCCCAGTTTACACTCATCAGTGAAATTGCTGAGCCAAAACCCATCTACTTTGGCCTGGACATCTGAGAAATAGAATCCAAACAGTAAGGGACCCAGCACAGACCCCTGTGGTACTCCACTGGTGATGGTTCTGTTGGTGAGCCACTTGGCTACCCATCTAGTAACGTAAGAGTTAATCCCTTTTTTGGAGAGTTTCCCAATGATGCCAGAGTGGGGAATTGTATCAAAAGCCTTGGCAAGGTTTAAATAGGCTGTGTGCACTGCCTTACCTTCGTCAATGGCTTTGCTGACATTCTCAGAAAAGTCTACCAGGTTTAATCAAAGCCAAACTGGGTTAGGTCCAGCATTTGAAGGTCATCTATGTCCTAGTTGATAAGGTCCATGATAACTCTTTCATGGCCTTGCAGATGTGGCTGGTTAGACTCATGGGTCTGTAGTTCCCAGGTTCGGTTGTTGGCCCTCCTTTGTGCAGGGGGATTACTGTTGCTGTTCTCCATTCTACAGGAACATAGCCCGTTCTCAAGCTATGATTAAAGAGAATGCCAAGTGGGTCCACTAGGTCTTGTTTTAGATTCTTTTGTAAACAACCTGGGATATTAACAATTGTTGAAGTCAATCATTTTTTTGTTTATACTGTGGAATCATCCTGGGTGAGGGTAGGATACTGCTTAGGGCTGGGGACATACCTGTCTAGGATACATAATCAGAGAGTTACGTCATGTCTGTCTTCATATAGTCTGGAGAGGTACATTTCAAGTCATTGACAGAGTCATAATGGTACTTTTGTTGAGTGACTTGAGTGCATGCATGATTTGTCAGATCCTGGCACCTGATAGGCAGCTGACTGTGACCTTCTTCTTGGCAATTCTGATGAGGGGGACATCTGTGTGTCTCACTATGGAGTCTCCCTTGACCAAGACATTTGTTGTGTTTTGCCTTAGTGGCTTATTTGTTGAGATAAGGGTGTGTGTGTTGATATGTGCTGTGGTTTCTTTATGCTTAGTGGTGAGTGGAAGTGGTGTGCATTTGAGGGGTATCTATTCTTTTGGTAGGCTTTTAGTGAGTACCTCCTCATTTGTGGGTTTATATGTTGTGACCTCATTTTGTGTGAGAGGTGAGGTTTGTCTGAGAGGTGAAACGTGTGTGCTAACAACCTGTTTGATGTCTAGTTTGTTTTTATGTGAGCAAATTGACTCCAGTTCCACAGTGCATTTGCATCTCTCACATATGGTGTTCATAGGTTCATAGGTTCATAGTTTGGTACTAGGCTGTCAGCCATAACAATTCCCTGGCTGCTTGTGTTGGTTTGCTTTAGGAGTAAATGGTTGTTGGGATACATGAGGCAATTGGTACATTACCTCAGGATTGCCATATCAATCAAGCTGCCAGGAGAAATGATGGGAAACTACCCATCTATTGTGGCAAGATTTTCCTGAATGTGGTATTTGGGTAAGGAGTGGGGAAGCTGGACTTAGTCACAAACAGCAAAAATGAAGCAGTAATTCAATTGCAGTTAACAATGTGCAGTGCTGACATAAAATATATTTATTTTTCAGATCTTTTTAGTATATGCCTTGGATTTCAGTGCAGATGCACTCTGGAACTCTGGCTAAAGGTGCCAAACATTGAGCAGCTCCAGTAAACTGAGCACAAACCCACACAGATACAAGGCTATATACAGGCAAATTTAAACAGTTTCAGCACAACTACCAATGGAAAAGACCCAAACTGAGCCTTTTTTCTAGCTATCCCCAACTCAGATGGGTCCTGAGCTACACACTTCCACCACGAGGGTGCAGGAAGGCCCTCTTGATGTAAGATGGCTAGTTTAAGAGCACAGGGATACCAAAGAGTCTAGATTGAGCAGGTCTGCATCTAGCCTATGTTATGTAAGGCAAGGAAACACAATTTCTAGATGGGAAGGAGTAAGTAAGGGAGAGTCATTTAAATGTCAAAGAGAGAGTGTTTAGAACTATACTATTAGATGACCTGCGGTGATACTGCCCTCTGCACAAACTGGCAGCTCCTCAAGCAGCTGTGAACAGTAGGAGACAATGGACAGTGTTTTCTATACAGGATGTTAAACTAGAGAGGTTTGCTTATATGCAAGCATGGGGAACTACCTTTGTGCAATGCGCAAATGTGAGGTTTTTATACGAGTAGGATGAAAGACTTTTATAAAGTTAAATCCTCAAGCCAGTCAGATAAAAACACTATAAGCTATCAGCCAGTAGTTTCCACCCTGGATGGGTTGAATTTAGCTCTCTCCTCCCACCAGAGTGCAAATGAACCCTCCCAATGTAAAACAAATCAGCTTTGAGCTCAAGTGTAGTAACAAATGATTGACAACAGAAGTAAGAATTCCTGCAATATCAGGAATCTTTGGAAATAAATTTGCTAATCCTGAGAAATGTTCGCAACAGACAAAAACTTTGCAAAACTTAGAAATATTTTGGTAGACTCACTCAGAACAGCTTTTGCAGTATCAGAGGAGGTTAGGAAATATCAGAATATGGTTAAAACAACATAAGAGCAGTACAGTAACAAATAGATGGAGTTTGTTTAATACATGCAGGCTGAAAAACAGTGATAAATTCAACCAGATAAATAAATGAAGCACATAAATGTTAAATATCACGGAAACAGAACAAGTGCAAAAATATATCTGCTTTGTAGGGCCAGATGATTTTTAGAAGCAATCCAAGTCTTGCAGTCACAGGTGTCCATGTCAGGTACAAGGAAGCTCTGAATAAATGATTCAGAAGACTAAAGCTAATATTGAAAACTGCATTGACATTTAGGAATAAAACCCAAACTATAAATCAGTCTGGTCTTTGTGTTCTAAAATTCAACTTTGGTGTGATGGACTAGTGCCAAACACTGAAAAATTTGGACAAGAAAACAAAAAATGTTAAGTGCTTATCAGATGATATGTGAAAACCACTGCATACCAAGATTATATATATGGGCCTTCTCAAAACTGGTTACTTGTACAGGTCTGCAATCATGGGACTGCATCCATATTTTCTGACCTCATCAGATGCAAACATACCAAAGTTCTAAAGAAGAAATCTAAGATGACATCCTTGCTTAGTTTAGCAGAAGCATTTTGGAAAGGAGTGGGAATGGAAATCGAACCAGATGTAGATGAGAATCAGACAGCAACTCAATGTTCGAAAGGACCAGAAGAAAAGTAGAGCAAATTGGAAAGCCCGTGAATTTAGTGGCAAGTATATAGAAAACTCCTAGAACAACTACCTGTTGATGAAGAGTTGATGTAGGAATGGTTATGGAGAGATGAATTTAAACTAAAAATGAAAGGGTGATAATCACATCCTGAGGCAGTGGGCTGCATGCATGTTTGTTTAGGAAGTCTATCGTAAAATATGGAGAAACAAAGGCAGGTTCGATAAAACAGATCTGGAAACAGTTGTACATTTAATTGCTGGGTATGACACTCATGGCTGAGGATCTGTATGACGAAAAGAACAATGATGTGACAAAGTGTTGAATTACACAAACACTACAACATACAGGTCATGTAACAAAGTGTTGAATTACACAAACACTACAACATACAGGTCATGTGACAAAGTGTTGAACTGGGGATTACACAAACACTACAACATACAGGTCATGTGACAAAGTATTGAATTACACAAACACTACAACATACAGGTCGTGTGACAAAGTGTTGAACTGGGGATTACACAAACACTACAACATACAGGTCATGTGACAAAGTGTTGAATTACACAAACACTACAACATACAGGTCATGTGACAAAGTGTTGAATTACACAAACACTACAACATACAGGTCGTGTGACAAAGTGTTGAATTACACAAACACTACAGCATATAGGTCGTGTGACAAAGTGTTGAACTGGGGATTACACAAACACTATAGCGTACAGATCATGTGACAAAGTGTTGAATTACACAAACACTACAACATACAGATCGTGTGACAAAGTGTTGAATTACACAAACACTACAACATACAGGTCGTGTGACAAAGTGTTGAATTACACAAACACTACAACATACAGGTCGTGTGACAAAGTGTTGAACTGGGGATTACACAAACACTACAACATACAGGTCGTGTGACAAAGTGTTGAATTACAGAAACACTGCAACCTACAGGTCGTGTGACAAAGTGTTGAATTACACGAACACTACAACATACAGGTCATGTGACAAAGTGTTGAATTACACAAACACTACAACATACAGGTCATGTGACAAAGTGTTGAATTACACGAACACTACAACATACAGGTCATGTGACAAAGTGTTGAATTACACAAACACTACAACATACAGGTCGTGTGACAAAGTGTTGAATTACACAAACACTACAACATACAGGTCATGTGACAAAGTGTTGAATTACACAAACACTACAGCATACAGGTCGTGTGACAAAGTGTTGAATTACACAAACACTACAATGTACAGGTCATGTGACAAAGTGTTGAATTACACAAACACTACAACATACAGGTCATCTGACAAAGTGTTGAACTGGGGATTACACAAACACTACAACATACAGGTCATGTGACAAAGTGTTGAACTGGGGATTACACAAACACTACAACATACAGGTCATGTGACAAAGTTTTGAATTGCACAAACACTACAACATACAGGTCGTGTGACAAAGTGTTGAATTACACGAACACTACAACATACAGGTCATGTGACAAAGTGTTGAATTACACAAACACTACAACATACAGGTCATGTGACAAAGTGTTGAATTACACAAACACTACAACATACAGGTCGTGTGACAAAGTGTTGAATTACACAAACACTACAACATACAGGTCGTGTGACAAAGTGTTGAACTGGGGATTACACAAACACTACAACATACAGGTCGTGTGACACAGTGTTGAATTACACAAACACTACAACATACAGGTCATGTGACAAAGTGTTGAATTACACAAACACTACAACATACAGGTCGTGTGACAAAGTGTTGAATTACATGAACACTACAACATACAGGTCATGTGACAAAGTGTTGAATTACACAAACACTACAACATACAGGTCGTGTGACAAAGTGTTGAATTACACAAGCACTACAACATACAGGTCATGTGACAAAGTGTTGAATTACACAAACACTACAACATACAGGTCGTGTAACAAAGTGTTGAATTACACAAACACTGCAACATACAGGTCGTGTGACAAAGTGTTGAATTACATGAACACTACAACATACAGGTCATGTGACAAAGTGTTGAATTACACAAACACTACAACATACAGGTCGTGTGACAAAGTGTTGAATTACACAAGCACTACAACATACAGGTCATGTGACAAAGTGTTAAATTACACAAACACTACAACATACAGGTCATCTGACAAAGTGTTGAACTGGGGATTACACAAACACTACAACATACAGGTCGTGTGACAAAGTGTTGAATTACACAAACACTACAACATACAGGTCATGTGACAAAGTGTTGAATTACACAAACACTACAACATACAGGTCATGTGACAAAGTGTTGAACTGGGGATTACACAAACACTACAACATACAGGTCATGTGACAAAGTCTTGAATTACACAAACACTACAACATACAGGTCGTGTGACAAAGTGTTGAATTACACAAACACTACAACATACAGGTTATGTGACAAAGTGTTGAATTACACAAACACTACAACATACAGGTCATCTGACAAACTGTTGAACTGGGGATTACACAAACACTACAACATACAGGTCATGTGACAAAGTGTTGAATTACACAAACACTACAACATACAGGTCATGTGACAAAGTGTTGAACTGGGGATTACACAAACACTACAACATACAGGTCATGTGACAAAGTGTTGAATTACACAAACACTACAACATACAGGTCGTGTGACAAAGTGTTGAATTACACAAACACTACAACATACAGGTTGTGTGACAAAGTGTTGAATTACACAAACACTACAGCATACAGGTCGTGTGACAAAGTGTTGAATTACACAAACACTACAACATACAGGTCGTGTGACAAAGTGTTGAATTACACAAACACTACAACATACAGGTCGTGTGACAAAGTGTTGAATTACACAAACACTACAGCATACAGGTCGTGTGACAAAGTCTTGAATTACACAAACACTACAACATACAGGTCGTGTGATAAAGTGTTGAACTGGGGATTACACAAACACTACAACATACAGGTCATGTGACAAAGTGTTGAATTACACAAACACTACAACATACAGGTCATGTGACAAAGTGTTGAACTGGGGATTACACAAACACTACAACATACAGGTCATGTGACAAAGTGTTGAACTGGGGATTACACAAACACTACAACTTACAAGTCGTGTGACAAACTGTTGAACTGGGGATTATACAAACACTACAACATACAGGTCGTGTGACAAAGTGTTGAATTACACGAACACTACAACATGCAGGTCATGTGACAAAGTGTTGAATTACACAAACACTACAACATACAGATCGCTGAGAAGCACTAAAAACATAAACCCCAAAACATTATCAACAATGATGAAGTTCAGATCACACAGGATCATCCAGTACCAACAGCCGAGAAAATACATGGAAGAAAACTAGAGTGAAAAAAAGAAAATTTTACACCCAGTAATTATAGTGTCTTATATGAATGACACAAAATCATAAAACAGAAGGCTTTATAGACAGACATGAGAGCAATGTAGAAGAAAAAATGTTCCAAAAGTAGTAGTAGTAACAGGAATAATAAAAAAATATACAATCATACTTAAATATGCTACCTATACATGTAACCCCATATGACCTCAGGAGGAGGGAATTCTGGGTACATGGTGAGTGCTGAGAAGAACACCCTTAGCAAACATCATAGACTGAAGAAATACTAATTTCATGAACTCTAATTATACCCTTACCGTGGAAAGGGGTCCATTCCTTATAGGTTCATAGGTTGGTACTAGGCTATTGGCCCTAGGGCCTATACAAGCCTAGCCATAACAATTTCCTGGCTATTTCTTCTCACAATATTTACTTCCCTGGATCCCCGGGGGTGAATTTCCTATCTCCCATCCTATCGTCAAGGTTCCATTTGAAGAGGGGCAAAAAAGGTGCTCTGCTTGATATGCATGGGCAGTCTACTCCAGGGTCTGGGGAGTCTCTGGGTCAGGAACCTATCCCTCCAGCATCTTTTGTTCATTGTGATGACAAGGTTTAGATCCCTGGAGGGTGTGGCTCTGAGGGATTGGGATTTCTTTAAGTGTAGCATGTCCAGCAGCTCAGAGTTGGACATGGCCTTGTATGTTAAGCAGAGATTGCCTCTGAGTAGATGATATGCTACAGTATAGCTGGAGTTTTTTTAGATGGTCAGCATAGGGCATTTGCTTTAGGCCTGTGATTCTTTTAGTGAGGTATTTCTGTGGCCTTTCCAGTTGTTGCAGATGTCTTGAAAGGTACATACCAAAACGGGGCATTGTATTCTTTAATGGGTCTAATGAGGGATGAGTACAGTGGGAAAATGACTTCCTTTTTTCTGGGTGAAAAGCCCTTAGTGATGAGGTGTGCCACATAGTTATGTTTTGTTATGTTTTTTTTAAAAAAAACAGGATGTTTGAGAAATTAAAAAAAAAAGAAAGAAAAAAAAAAGAGAAACCATCACGTTGCTCTCTTGCTTCAAATCAAACTTTGCCTGAAGAACATCTGCCTTTTCTAGGATATTCCCACCAGTGTTAAAAGAGTAATATTATGGTGGGATTCTGCCTGGTCACTTATGTAATGGGATGACAGGAGCAGATGTCCATGAGTCCCAGGAAGCACCATACATCGATGAGAGGTGTTCATAATATCTGTTCCAGGTATGCTGATGAAAAACTGCAAGACCTAGGGAATTATAACCCATCATCACATGAGAACCTAAGATTTGGAATGGTTTATATCCTGTAGAATTTCTGGTTGGAAGCCAACATCAGGGTAAACTGGAGATGGGAGGTTTGCTATTTGTGAAAACATCAGTGCTGTTAGAAGCACTGGAGCACTGAAGGTACAGAGATTTAGGTTGTAGATGAATAAGGAAAAGGGTTCTGCAGTAAAGTGTGACTGTTAAACTCTAATATTTGAGTGGTTGCTTGTTTTTTGTTACAATAGCACTGCAAACATACTAACTAGTTATGTAAATTTTAAATGAACATACAATCTCAACAGTGAAAGAGAAAAAATCCATTTCTTGTAGGGACCAGTTCATGTTTAAATTCACCTAACTTTTCACATACATAATCATCTAGTTTTAAAAAGGTTAAGCTGCTTTGTGTATGCGTGTGTGTGTGTGTGTGTGTGTGTGTGTGTGTGTGTGTGTGTGTGTGTGTGTGTGTGTGTGTGTGTTGTACATATTTTATCTGCTGCCTGCTCCAGTTTCTAAGTTAACAATTTAAACAGCTGCAAAAATTGGTTACTCATCAAGTTAGATATTTTTGTATGTGCAGACATTCATTAAATAAAATGTATTTTGTCTGCACCAGTGTTCCATTTTTCATTCTGATTTTATTTGGCTACAAACTAATCACAATATCTCTCCCTTTTATTTCCTCAATAAATTATTTATTTGTTTATTTATAAATAAAACTCACAATATCTGTTCCTTTTATTGCCATGAGAAATAGTTAGGCGTTAAATATAACTGAGTAAATGCTTAGCAGTAACCACATCAGTTTCCTGACATCGTTACGTTATTGCTGTATCTTGAGAACATGTTAAGAAATGCGGTTTCCCCATTTTTTGGTAGGATTTTGAATTTCTCAGTCTGATCGCTCTTGCTTCTACATTGTGCAGTGAGGGTTTCCCTATTTCAGGAGGCTATAACCTCCAGTAATTAAACTACCATAATCAGGTTACTTCCCTTTTGTCCTTCAGTGAACTCAATAATCCTAACAGTGACAACTGCCCTGTATGAAGATTTTCATTCGTAAACAAAGCATTGGCTCACGCGCAAGAATTTAATTTCTCTGTAAAAATGTTCTGGGCATGCAAATGGTCTGGTGCCTATTTTCTACTACCGTACCCAAAGTCAGTTTTCTGGAGTGTTGTTCGTACATGTCTTCTGCAATATTTGTTCTTCTAAATTACTTATCTTCTAGCATTTCCTGCAGCTGCATGAGATAAGGCAAGACTTCACACTCGTGACACTGTTGATATTGTGGCTTAAAGCATCTCTTATTTTCTCTGATGCTATTTATTTTTAAAGAAAGCACACATCATTTATAGTACAAATGCATTAAACTGGAAAAATTCTGTGTATTATTTTAGCATAAATATTTTGCACAGTTTGGGACAGTTTGTGCATTAGGGTGGCACAGTGGTGAAGTGGATAGCAGTATCATCTCACAACAAGAGGTTTCCTGGTTTGATTCTCAGCTGGGGTGACTTCTGTGTGGAGTCAGCATGTCCTTCCTGTGTTTCCATGGGTTTCCTCTGGGTGCTTCCGTTTCTTCCCACATTACAAAGATATGCAGTAAGTGTAGGGGGCACTCAAAATTGGCCGTGTGTGTGGTGTAGAAGAACTGCCACAGCAGGGCTATCCACCTGGTGGTGTAAACCTTTGGTCTAGATGATTGTCACTGTTGAAGTGACTCCATGAACTCATTAGCAAAAATGGGAAAAGGGGTTGTGGACAGATGGATTTTTGGACAGTTACATCCCAAGATTTCTCCACCCCATCCCTCATTCATTTCACACTGCCTGCCACATGAAACAGGAAATGGAAGGCATCCATCCGGTTTTATAAAAAATATCAAGGCTATACATTTGTTTTGTGGGTAATCTTTATCTGGTCAATCTCATCAGTAGACTCTCTTACAGAAAAGCACTAGTGGTTATAGGTTCATAGGTTCATAGGTTTATACTAGGCTATCTGCCCTAAGGCATTTATAAGCCTAGCCCAAAGTTTTGTGGCTTACGCCACCCCTTATGTTAAAAAATATTGTGCCCATTAGTTTGTTGTGCCTCTGTCCAGCAGTGACACAGAGATGATTCCCAGGGTAAACTTACGATCTCCCATCCACCGGTCAAGATTTCTCTTGAACAGAGCCAGCGAGGTGCTCTGCCTCACATGGACCGGGATTTTATTCCACAGCATAGGGAGTCTCTGAGTGACAAATCTATCCCTCCAGCATGTCTTATTTATATCCGTGCTAAGGTTTAAGTCGCTTGCTCTAGTGGATCTGGTAGATTTGGATTTTTTGAGGTGGAGCATGTCCATTAACTCCGGGTTGGACATGGCCTTGTATGTCAGACACAGGTCACCTCTGAGCAGACGGTATGCAACTGAATAGAGCTGGAGTTTCTTCAGTCTGGCAGCATATGACAGATTTTGGAATCCCTTTATCCTTTTGGTGAGGAACTTTTGGGGTCTCTCCAATTGCTGCAGGTGTCGGGTGATATACATCCCGAATGGGGCATTGTACTCGATCATTGGTCTGATAAGTGAAGAGTACAGGGGAACAATGACCTCACTTGATCTGGATGTGAATCCCTTCATGATCAGGTGGGCAATGTAGAAGGTCTTTCTAACCACTTTAGCAATGTGAGTGTCAAAAGAAAGGCCACTGTCAACCTGGGTCCCCAGGTCCCTGATAACCTCTTCTGTGCTTAGTGGATTGCCACCTATATGGTAGCTTGGGGTTACCTTGTTTTTCCCGAAGGGTATGACTATACATTTTTTGGCATTTAACTTCAGGCCATGGCTCTGGCACCAGCTATCAGTTTCCGTGAGACCCCTCTGAAGGATATCTGTGTCCGATGTACTTTCCACTATGGCGCCCAGTTTGCAGTCATCTGCAAACTTTGTCAGCCATAGTCCTCCTATGTTTGCCTGTACATCTGAGAAGTAGATGCCGAACAACAGGGGGCCAAGGACCGAGCTCTGTGGGACACCACTTGTGACCGGCTTGGAGTCTGACATGGTGCCAGCAACTCTAACCCTGTGGGTTCTGTCCTTTAGCCAGTTTGCAACCCATCTTGTGACATATGGGTTTACATTTAAGCTGGTAAGTTTCTCTATAATACCTGAGTGGGGTATTGTGTCGAAAGCTTTTGCAAGGTCAAGGTAGGCTGTATGGACTGCCTTTCCCTCATCAATGGCCTTGGTGACTGTTTTGAAGAAGTCGACCAAGTTCAAAAGGCATGATCTGCCCTTGACAAAGCCAAACTGGGTCGGGTCCAATGTCTGCAAGTCCCCTATGTCTTTGTTTATGAGTTCCATTATGATCCTCTCCATAGCTTTGCAGACCAGGCTTGTTAAGCTTATGGGGCGGTAATTACCAGGGTCCGTAGAGGCACCGCCTTTGTGGAGTGGGACCACAGTTGCCGTACGCCACTCCTTGGGCACGTATCCTGTGGTAAGCCTAAGATTAAACAGCTGCCTTATGTGCGGGTTTAGTTCCTCATTGAGTTCGTGTAGCACACAGCCGGGGACACCGTCCGGTCCCATTGATGCTGTGTTTTTAGCTTTAGAGAGAGCAGCTTTTACCTGCGCATTTGAGATGTCTGGGAGGCTACACTCTGCTGGGATAGTTATCTCTCCTTTTGGGGGGGAGAGGGGGGTGAAGTTTGCACTGAACCTGTCTGCCAGTATGTTGGCAATGTCTGTGGGTTCAGTGATTTTTGTATCATTTTGGACTAATTCTGAGCATATCTGGGAGATTCCACCCAGGTTTCTAACATAGCTGAAGAAGGCCTTATGATTGTCTTTTGAATCTATGGCAATTTTTCTCTCAAAGTTGGCCTTGGATGATTTTATGAGTGCTCGTATTTTTTTACTAATAATGATCAAGGGTGTCTTCTCTTTTATGGATTTTGCTCTATCATGTAACAGCTTTCTCCTCTTATTGTAAAGTTTGTTTATGGCTGGGGTCCACAGGACTGGACATTTGCCCTTGGTGGAAAGAGTCTTGGTTTTATTAGGGATTGCCTGATCCATGCAGTCCTGGAGGTGTTCATAGAAGGCATTTGTAAGGGCTTCCGCAGCTTGGGTTGTGGTTTCCACTGGCTCTGGGGCCTTGAAGGATACCACACCAGTCTTGAGTAGTGTGAAGTTTGCTTTAGAGAAGTTCTTCACTGTGGTCTTTTTTGTTTGGGGTGGGGGCGGGAAGTAAATACTGTCGGGTTCTGTACCCTGTCAGTTTTTAAACACACTGGACACTAAAAGTTCCCACCATCCACTGGCCTACCAATGTTCATAGGTTCATAGGTTCATAGATTGGTACTAGGCTATCAGCCCTAAGGCCTATACAAGTCTAGCCATAACAATCCCCTGGCTATTTCTTCCGACAGTATTTACTTCCCTGGACCCCTGTCTAGCAGGGTGACTGATGTGATCCCCGGGGTGAATTTCCTATCTCCCATCCAATCATCAAGGTTCCTTTTGAAGATGGCCAAAGAGGCGCTCTGCTTGACATGTATGGACAGTCTATTCCAGAGTCTGCGGAGTCTCTGGGTCAGGAACCTATCCCTCCAGCATGTTTTTTTCATTGTGATGACAAGGTTTAGATCCCTGGAGCATATGTCTCTGAGGGACTGGGATTTCTTTAAGTGTAGCATGTCCAACAGCTCTGGTTTTGACATAGCCTTGTATGTTAAGCAGAGATCGCTGTGGTAGGCCAGCTATCTGTTAGACTCCACACTCAACAGCATTTTTTCCAGTTCTGTAACCAATTACATGAAAATGTAGCCATCTTCACCACCATCACATCAATCAAGTATTCTTTGATTTGCTGATGTCACTCACAAACCCAGCTTTCCTCGATGTGTGTCATATGTTTTCCAACTCTAAATAACTCTCAGGCTCACTGATGACTACACATTGGTGAAGAATCTTGTCTGGTTCTATGCAGTTCAAGACTCCCATCCTCCTCACCCAAAACTCCTTCAACTCCATCCAAAAATGGCTTACTACTATTCAACTTATCCTCAACCCCCCAAAAAAACAGACTTCTGCTATTCATCTCCAAATCACTCTATCTCCACAAATCCTCCTTCACTATCACCTCTTCTAACAAAACCACAATCAACACAGAACCCCAAACTAAACTACTAGGGGTAGTCATCGATGACCAACTTAAATATGATAGTCCACCATTGCATTAAAAAAACAAAAACAAAACTTGGACTACTCTACAGAAATAAAAAGTTTGTAACTAAAGATTTGAGTCTCACTAACTCATAGGTTCATAGGTTCATAGGTAGGTACTAGGCTATCTGCCTGAAGGCATTTATAAGCCTAGCCAGAATGTGTTGGCTTTCACCACCCCCTTAAATTAGTTCCCTGTGCCTCTGTCCAGCAGAGCCACTGAAGTGATTCCCGGGGTAAACGTTCTGTTTCCCATCCACTCGTCAAGGTTTCTCTTGAAGAGTGCTAGTGAAGAGCTGCCTAATGTCAGCAATGAATGCAGAGGTTAACAAGAGGGAATATTAATTAGTAGTCACTAGTGATAGAACCCACACTGTGAAAGTAGCAGACTCCAAGTCCGACTTCGGACCAGTGACAAGTGGAGTACCACAGGGTTCAGTCCTGGGTCCCCTCCTGTTTGGTATCTACTTCCCTGAAGTACAGGCTAACACAGATGGTCTTTGGCTAACAAAGTTTCCAGATGACTGCAAACTAGGAGCCATAAGCGAAACTCCTAACGATGTGGACATCCTACAAAAGGGCCTCACTGAGACAGATGCCTGGTGTCAAAGCCATGACTTCAAGCTCAATGACAAAAAGTACATTGTCATCCCCTTTGGTAAAAACTCTATACCAATGAACTACCACATAGGCAGTAGTAAACTTAGCACTGAAAGTGTGATAAGAGACCTTGGGACACAGGTTTACAGTAGTCTCTCCTTTGATAATCACATTGCCACAGTAGTCAGGAAATCCTTCTATGTGTCACACCTCATCACAAAAGGTTTCTCATCCAGGAAAAAAGAGGTCATTGTTCCTTTCTACTCATCACTCATTAGACCCATTATAGAGTACAATGCCTGTTTTGGTATGTACCTCACAAGACATCTACAACAACTGGAAAGACCACAGAAATACTTCACAAAGAAGATTACTGGCCTCAAACAGATGCCCTATGCAGACTGTCTCAAAAATCTCCAGATTTACTCCGTCGCATATCTCCTACTTAGAGGCGATCTCTGCCTAACATGCAAAGCTATTCATAGGTTCATAGGTTCATACTAGGCTATCTGCCCTAGGGCATTTATAAGCCTAGCCAGAGTGTGTTTGGCTTTCACCACCCATTTTAAATTAATTTTGCTATGCCCTTTTTCAAGGTTAGTATACTGTGCCTATGTCTAACAGTGACACAGAAGTGATACCCGGGGTAAACCTATGATCTCCCATCCACTCATCAAGATTCCTCTTGAAGAGAGTCAATGAGGGACTCTGCCTAACCCGGACTGGGATTTTATTCCAGAGTGAAGGGAGCCTCTGGGTTATGAATCTGTCCCTCCAGCATGTCCTATTTATTTCAGTGCTGAGGTTCAAGTCTCTCAAGCGCGTAGCTCGATGGGATTTGGATTTTCTGAGGTGCAGCATGTCCATTAATTCCGGGTTGGACATGGCTTTATACGTCAGGCACAGATCGCCTCTGAGCAGGTGGTATGCCACTGAGTAGAGCTGGAGTTTCTTTAACCGGGCAGCATATGGCATCTGTTTTAGTCCTTTGATCCTCTTGGTGAGGTACTTTTGGGGTCTTTCCAGTTGCTGCAGGTGTCTGGTAAGGTACATCCCAAAAGGGGCATTGTACTCAATTATGGGCTTGATGAGGGATGAGTAAAGAGGCACAATGACCTCCCCTGAGCTAGATGAGAATCCTTTCATGATTAGGTGGGCTATATAAAATGTTTTTCTAACCACTTTGGCCACATGGTTGTCAAACGAGAGATTGCTATCAACTTGGGTCCCCAGGTCCCTAATTACTTCTTCTGTACTTTATGGATTACCACCTATGTGGTAATTTGTGGGCACTTTGTTTTTGCCAAAGGGGATGACTATACACTTTTTGGCATTTAGATTAAGGCCATGGCTCTGGCACCAGTTGTCTGTTTCTATGAAGCCCTTTTGGAGGATGCTTGTGTAGACTGGAGAGTCGATTATGGCGCCCAGTTTGCAGTCATCTGCGAACTTGGTCAGCCACAGTCCTTCCGTGTTGGCCTGTACCTCCGAGAAATATATACCGAACAAGAGAGGTCCCAGGACTGAGCCTTGTGGGATGCCACTTGTAACTGGTTTGGAGTCTGACATGGCTCCAGCACTTCTAACCATGTGGGTTCTGTCCTTGAGCCAGTTTGCAACCCATCTAGTGACATAGGGGTTTATATTTAAGCTGGTGAGCTTATCTATAATGCCCGAGTGGGGTATTGTATCGAAGGCTTTTGCGAGGTCCAGGTAGGCTGTGTGGACCACCTTCCCCTTGTCAATGGCCTTGGTGACTGTTTTAAAGAAATTGATCAAGTTTAAGAGGCAGGATCTGCCCTTAACAAAGCCGAACTGGGTAGGATCCAGTGTCTGTAGGTCCCCAATATCTTTATTTATGAGGTCCATGATGATCCTTTCCATAGCTTTGCAGACCAAGCTAGTCAGGCTTATGGGGTGATAGTTTCCAGGATCTGTTGAGGCACCACCTTTGTGGAGAGGGACCACTGTTGTGTATGCCACTCTTTGGGTACATATCCTGTAGTAAAGCTGAGATTGAACTGTAGTTTTATGTTTGGGTTTAGCTCTTCTTGGAGTTCATGTAGGATGCAGCCTGGGACACCGTCTGGTCCCATTGATGCTGTGTTTTTTGCTTTGGAGAGGGCAGCTCTTACTTGAGCATCTGAGATGTCAGGGGGGCAGCACTCTGCTGGGATAGATATTTACCCTTTTGGTGGGGAGGGGAGGTGAGTTTGCACTGAACCTGTCAGCTAGGATGTTGGCAATGTCTGTGGGTTCAGTGTATTTTTTGTCATTTTGGACTAATTTTGAGCATATCTGGGAATTCCCACCCAGGTTCCTAACATAACTATAGAAAGCCTTGTGATTATTCTTACTGTCCTGTGCAATTTTTCTCTCGAAGCTGGCCTTAGACGATTTTATGAGTGCCCATAGTTTTTTGCTAATACTGATCAGAGATGCCTTCCCTTTTTGGGATTTTGCTCTATCATGTAGTAGCTTCCTCCTTCTATTGTATAGTTTGTTTATGGCTGGGGTCCACCAGACAGGATGTCTGCCTTTGGAGGATTGGGTCTTGGTTTTATTTGGGATTGCATGATCCATGCTTTCCTGAAGGTGTTCATAGAATGCGTTTATAAAGGATTCTGCAGTCTGGGCCGTATTTTCCACAGGCCTGGGGGCTTTGATGGATTCCACCTCAGTTTTGAGGAGTGTGAAATTTGCTTTAGAGAAGTTTTTCACTGTGGTTTTCTGGGCAGGGGTTGGGATGTGAATATCCAATGAGATTAGTTTATGGCCTGATCTTACCAGTAAGGGATGCACTTCTGGTCTGGAGCACAGAGTCCCCATGTTGGTGATGATCAGGTCCAGTATGCTTTCCCCTCTTGTGGGAGTGGTAACAAGTTGTTCCATAGCATTTGAGTTTATAAATTCTAGGAACCTTTGGGCTAGGGTGTTGGAGCTAGAGTAATGCTCCCAGTCTATGTTTGGGTAGTTGAAGTCACCCAATATAATGGTGTTTGGAGAG
This sequence comes from Protopterus annectens, assembly GCF_019279795.1. NCBI lineage: Eukaryota > Metazoa > Chordata > Ceratodontiformes > Protopteridae > Protopterus > Protopterus annectens. The sequence goes on from NC_056747.1 coordinate 1,355,709,211, forward strand.
ACCTTCATATTTTCCAGTGTTCTCAGGAAGGTCGAGTGGGGTTCCTGGGTTTGGGAGGGTGGTCTGTAACAAGCTATAAACTGGAAGGCAGTTTTACCCACAGTTAGTTAGTTGCACATGGATAGTCTCTGATGCTTCGTGCTGTGCCACCAACCTGGAGGTGTGGGTATCTTTGACGAATATTGATACTCCCCCTCCTTTTGTGGTTCGGTTCAAGTTTTGGGGCCGAAAAGCATGGTATGAGGTATAACCTGGTAGTGCTGGGGTGCTCTTGGGATCCTTGAACCAGGTTTCTGTTACTGCACAGATATCGATGTTCTCCATGCTAAGGAGAGATTCGAGTGTGTGCATCTTGAGGTTTAGACTTCTGGAGTTGGGTAGCATTACTCTTAGTTTCTTATCCCTTGTGATACCTATGGAGGTGGGTTTGTCTTTTGAGCCTTGCCTAAAAAAGGCACTATGGGGGTAGCAAGAGCCTTTGCCAATATCTGAAAGCCCAGGGGTGACAGATGCAAGCCGTCCCTAGCAAAGCATCGTGGCTTGTCAAGCATGTCATCCCAGGCTGACAGGCATTGGATCCCCTTTGAATGACACCAATACTTAAGCCAATTGTTGAAATTGATTATCTTGTCTTCATATTGTGGCATCATTCTTGGTGAGGGTAAGATGCTACTCAAGGTCAGGGTCATACCGGCCTGGGCTACATGCTCAGAGAGCTCGTCTATGTCTCTTTTCATGTAGTCCAAGGAGGTACGTCTCAGGTCATTCACACCAGCCTGGACAATGACTGAGTCATATTTGTATTTGCCTTGGAGTGACCTGAGTGCTTGTGCTATGTGGCGGATCCTAGAGCCCGACAGGCAGCTCACCATGACCTTCTCCTTGTTCAGCCTGGTGAGCGGGATGTCAGTGTGCCTGACGATAGAGTCACCAATTACAAGTGTATCAGGTGTGTTGTTTAGCCTTAAGGGCTGTGACTGTTCGGCACACTGACTTTGTGTTCTATGTGTTGCACGTGTTTTGTTTTGGGGCAGCGGTTGCTTGGCTGTCTGCTTTGGAGGTCTCTGCTGCTTAGGCAGATTTTTATTTAGAGCCTCCGAGTATGTTTTTGTGTGTTTATGTGTTTTGTTTGCTGTCGTGGTAGGTCTGTGTGAGACTGGAATTGTAGTGAGTGTGGTTTCCTTCTCCTCCTGACTGGTTACACCAGTACTGAGTTGAGAGAGCTTAGCCTCCAGTTTGGCTATCTGGTTGCATCTCTCACATCTGTTGGAATTTGTTGGGAGGAGGAGAGGGTTGTCTGTGTACATGAGGCAGTTGTAACATTGCCTCAAGATTCCCAGATTCACCAGCTGGACCGGAGAGGAGATTGACAACTGACCTTTGGACATGCTAGAATATTATTGGGAATTCCTTTATAATTGAAAAAAAGGGCCAATGGGGAACAAGGTGCTCAAGGGGACTTTGTGAGGGTGTAGTGCTTTTAATTTTTTAGTGCTGACTTATATAATTGCTTTAGTGAGCAAGTGCCGGGTAACTTAAATGCAACGTGTTACAGGTAACTTAAATGCAAAAATGACAAGCAGTAACTTTCTTTCAAGTGAAACAAGAAAATAAGTACAGTAAACAATGCAGATATCACTAGGGATTCACAGAAGCACTGAAAAGCTGTGTTTTAGGTGGAATTAGCGTTTCAGGGAAATAACAAGCAAACAAACAACAAGCATACAAACAAAGCTAGATTCAGCAGGCCTGGATCTAGTCTATGCTACAGCAAACAAGGTGTACCAATTTCAGTAAGAAGCAGTTCAAATATGCAGGCACTATAAGCCTTTAACCAGAAATTCCTAGCTCAGAAGGGCAGAGTCCAGCCTCTCCTCCCACAAGAGTGCAGACCACGAACCCTCTTAATGTAAAATAACTGGCCTGAAGCCCAAGTGCTTAAACCAGAATTAATACACTTTTAGAATAACAGACACTGAGCCCTCAGTCAACAGTTCCCAAACTAGAAGGATGTAAGCTACCTGTTCTGCCACTACAGTGCAGACCACAAACCTTCTTAATGTAAAACAACTGGTCTGAAGCCCAAATGCTTAAACCAAAAGGCTTAGAATGATAGTTACACCAAGCAGTAATAAATACAATTGAGTACTTTTAAGATGACGCAAAAGCAAAATAAAGTAGGAAGAAACACAAATACAGTAAAAGCAGATAATTTTTTTTTTTTTTTTTTCACAACTGAACTTCTTAGGTAACAGAAGGTTAAAACCTGAGACAGCTTTTAAGAAAGAAATCTCAAAGGAACCAATGAGGTGCTTAGTCTAAGCTGTAGTCCAGGTGACCTCAGTCAGCCAATGACCTCAAACAATTCTCTCTCGCTGAAATGCCTGATGGCTTTGGCTAAACCAAGATGTCCCTGAATATGTGCTCAGACACACAGCCTCCACAAACACTAGGCCCAAATACAAGCCTGAATATGGAAATGCTACAAATATCCCCACTACTTAGAACAAACTGCAGAAATGTTTCTCACAGCTGAAAAGCAGCAGTGAGCCTTTAAATGAAAGTTTTAAACAGCTAAAGGAGCCTCTAGAAAAAGAGTTTAACTGCAACAAGTTATCAGAAACAAACAACCCAACAGATGCTTAATAAAAGTGGACAGTTTCCAGTTAATACCTCACACACAGTGAAACTAGCTAGAAAAATGCACAGTACACAAAGTGCTATAAATAACAAAGAAATAAAGAACAAAATAAACAAAAAACAGGATACTTAATGTCATATATTATAGCTCCGAGTTTCCTCAGTGTCCTTCCTTCGATTAGCTCAATGTGAAATGGCAGAACACTCACAACATCTATGTCAAACCCTGAGCTGTTGGACATGCTCCACTTAGAGAAATCCCAATCCCTCTGAGCTACATGCTCTAGGGACCTTAACCTTGTCACCACCATAAACAGAACTTGCTGGAGGTTCATAGGTTCATAGGATGGTACTAGGCTATCAGCCCTAGGGCCTATACAAGCCTAGCCATAACAATTCCATGGCTATTTCTTCCCACACTATTTACTTCCCTGGACCCCTGTCTAGCAGGGTGACTGACGTGATCCCCGGGGTGAATTTCCTTTCTCCCATCCAATCGTCAAGGTTCCTTTTGAAGAGGACCAAAGAGGCACTCTGCTTGACATGTATGGGCAATCTATTCCAGAGTCTGGGGAGTCTCTGGTTCAGGAACCTATCCCTCCAGCATGTTTTGTTTATTGTGATGACAAGGTTTAGATCCCTGGAGTGTGTGGCTGTGAGGGATTGGGATTTCTTTAAGTGTAGCATGTCCAACAGCTCTGGGTTTGACATGGCCTTGTATGTTAAGCAAAGATCGCCTCTGAGTAGACAATATGCGACAGAGTATAGCTAGAGTTTTTTAAGGCAGTCAGCGTAGGGCATCTGCTTTAGGCCTGTGATTCTTTTCGTGAGGTATTTCTGTGGCCTTTCCAGTTGTTGCAGATGTCTTGAGAGGTACATACCAAATGGGGCATTGTATTCTATAATGGGTCTAATGAGGGATGAGTACAGTGGGACAATGATCTCCTTTTTTCTGGATGAAAAGCCCTTAGTGATGAGGTGTGCCACATAGGATTTCCTGACTGTTGTGGCGATGTGGTTATCGAAGGTGAGACCACTGTCCACCTGTGTCCCTAAGTCTCTTATCAAACTTTCGGTGTTTAGTGTACTGCCATCTATATGGTAATTCATGGATACATGTTTTTTTCCCAAAGGGGATAACTATACATTTCTTGGCATTGAGCTTGAGCCCATGGCTCTGGCACCAAGCATCTGTTTCTGTAAGGCCCTTTTGTAGAGTATCCACATCATTTGGGGATTCAATAATGGCTCCCAGTTTGCAGTCATCTGCAAACTTTGCTATCCAGAGTCCCTTAGTGTTGGCCTGTACTTCAGAGAAGTAGATGCCAAATAAGAGCAGTCCAAGGACTGAACCCTGAGGTACTCCACTTGTCACTTGTCTGGAGCTGGATTTGGAGTTGGCTACTTTTACAGTGTGGGTTCTATCAGTAAGCCAGTTAGCAACCCATTGGGTGACGTAGGGATTAATGCCCAGCTTAGTAAGTTTATCTATGATTCCAGAGTGGGGGGTGGTGTCAAAGGCCTTGGCAAGGTCTAGATAGCCTGTGTGGACCACCTTACCCTTGTCCATGGCTCTGGAGACTGATTAGAAGAAGACAATCAAGTTCAGGAGACAGGATCGGCCCTTCACGATCCCAAACTGTGTGGGGTCCAGTGTTTGAAGATTGCCAATGTCTTTGTTTATAAGTTCCATGATAATACACTCCATGGCCTTGCAGATAAGGCTTGTTAGACTGATGGGACGGTAGTTTCTGGGATCCAAGGTGGATCCCCCCTTGTGGAGTGGGATAACTGTATCTGTGCACCACTCAGTGGGCACGAAACCTGAGGTGAGGCTATGATTAAACATGACACTTAGGTGAGGTGCCAGTTCATTTTGTAGTTCATGTAGTACACAGCCCGGGATGTCATGTGGTCCCATGGATGCTGTATTCTTAGCTTTGGAGAGTGTGTTTTTTACCTGTGTGGTCATTATTACTGGAATTTGGCAATCTTCCAGTATTGAGATGGGCCATTTAGGGGGTGAGAGGGGGGTTGAAGCTGGCACTGAATCGGTCTGCCAGGATATTGGCAATATCCTTGGGATCAGTATATTTAATGCCATTCTGTTGTAGCTTAGAGCAGATCTGAGCATTGCCATTTAGATTCTTGACATAACTAGCTTTGGAGGATTTTATGAGGGATCTGAGTTTCTTACTGAGGCTGGTATGGAAGTTTTTTTGCATCCTGGGATTTTCCTCTTTTCTGCAACAGTTTCTTCCTTTTGTTGTAAAGTTTGTTTATGGCAGGGGACCACCAGATTGGCTTCATTTTTTTGGATGAGAGCATCTTGGTGCTATTTGGGATGGCACGATTTATGCATGAGTGGATGTGTTCGTACAGTGCCTTAGTGTAGGATTCAGCAGTTGAACTTTCAGCTCCCGTCTGCATGTGTGTCATGAAGTTTGTCACTTCTGACTTGAGTAGCATGAAGTTGGCTTTGGAGAAGTTTTTTATGGAGGTTTCCTTACTGGGGGGTGGGGTGGGATGTGGATGTTAAGGGTGATTAGCTTATGGTCAGACATGATTAACGAGGGGGTGACCATAGGTGTGGAGCATTGATTTCCCATTTTGGTAATGACCAAGTCTAGGATATTGGAGCCCCTGGTGGGACTATGGATTAGTTTATCCAGGGCGTTGGAATTTATGAATTCCAAGAACCGTTGGGCAAAGGTGTTGGTACATGAGTAGCTTTCCCAGTTAATGGCAGGGTAGTTAAAATCACCCAGTATTAGGGTGTTTGGTTCTATCTTAATATTTTCCAGTATGTTTAGAAAGGTGTAATGAGAATCTTGGGGTATGGTGGGGGATCTGTAGCAGGCTACAATTTGGATTGCAGTCTTACCTAGTGTTAGTTGCACCTGGAGAATTTCAGATGCATTGTGTTGGGCAACTAGCCTGGTGGTGTAAATATCCTTGGTGAATATTGACACTCCTTAGTGTTTCGGTCCTGCTTTGGTGGCCGAAAAGTGTGGTAAGAGTTGTAGCCTGGTATTGCAGGGGTGCTTTCTGGATCCTTGAACCAGGTCTCAGTTACTGCACAGATATCGACGTTCTCCAGTTTTAGGAGTGCCTCGAGAGAGTGCATTTTGAGGCTTAGACTTCTAGCATTGAGTAGCCTTACCTTCAGATTTTGCATGCTTGTACCTGTTACGGTGGTGGTTTTGATCTTTGAACTTTGCCTAAAAAAGACACTATAGGGGTGGCAAGAGCCTTAGCCAGTAACCTGAATCCCAGAGGTGACAGGTACAGACCATCTCTGGCAAAGCATTGTGGTCTGTCAATCATGTCACCCAGGCAGACAGATACTGGATCCCCTTTGAATGACACCAGAAGCTTAGCCAATTGTTGAAGTCAATCATTTTGAAGTCAAAAATTTTGTAGAAAACTATCTACATTTAATCCTTCACAGTTTAACTCCCTACTACAAAACATAGACTGGTCCATCCTTAAACAACTCAATCTAAATGAGTCTGTTAACACTTTTAACAGCATTTTCCTAAATACTCTGGACTCCCTAGCTCCCTCTAGGAAGATTCGAGTGAAATCCAATCAGGCTCCCTGGCTTTCAAAAGGAACTAAGTCTATCATGAAACAAAGAGACAGTGTCTGGAAAGCCTGGAGCAAATCTAAACAAACACCTCTTCTACTCAAATACAAACAACTACGTAATCTTGCTAAAAAACAGGCAATAATTGACAAGAAGTCATTCTATAGCTCTGGCCAAAACAATCATAATCTAAACCCTTGTAAATTCTGGACAACACTCAACAGCATCCTCTACCCTGGTAGTCCCTCTAACCCCTCACCCTACCCAAACACAACTCCTGAGGAAACAGCTACCCTACTTAATTCACATTTTATCTCCTCCATCCAAAATATCCTACCCTCTCAACCTACCTCTTCCTCTTTACCTGACCCCTCACCCTCCCCCAACACTACACCCTTTTACTTCAAGCCTGTTCCCATCTCCTACATCAAATCTCTACTGCTCAAACTCAAACCCTGCTCCCCCTCTACTGACAAACTACCCTCTACCTACCTCAAACTTGCTGCTGACTCCATCGCCTACCCAGTTACAATATTAATAAATAGATCTATATTAGAATCTACTGTTCCTACCCTTTGGAAATCCTTCTACACTATTCCTCTCCACAAAGGAGGTAACTCCACTGATCCTTCAAACTACCGACCTATTGCCATACTGTCCCCATTATCTAAGATACTAGAAAAATGTATCCACACCCAGCTTATGGATCACCTTCTCAATCAAAACTTACTCACCCCTACTCAACATGGCTTTCGCCCCTCTCACAGCACAACTACTGCTCTACTCTCCTTCACTCACACCATTGCAGAATCTCTGGACAACAATAAACTTACTTCCTGTCTCTTTCTAGACCTCTCCAAAGCTTTTGATACAGTGTCTCACCCACTACTACTATCTAAACTTACAAACTTTCACCTCTCCACCTCCACCCTCAACTGGTTTGCTAGCTATCTCTCTGAACGCAAACAATCAGTTAAATGGCTCTCTTCCACTTCTCCTTTCTTACCTATCTCCACTGGTGTTCCACAAGGTTCCATCTTGGGTCCCCTCTTATTCAACATCTTCACCAATGATCTCTTCACCTCATGTCATCAGTCATCACTCATACAATATGCAGATGACTCCACAATCATTTCTACAGCCAACAACATCTCTGACCTAAACTCCCTAACCCAAACAGCTCTACTTTCTACTGAGCAATGGCTTTCAGAAAATCTACTGATTCTCAGTCCTACTAAAACCAAACTCCTACTCTTCCTGCCCCACTCTCTTAATCATCATAAATCCTCCTTTGTCATTAAGTCTTGCAATAACACAACTATCTTACCTGTCACCCACACAAAACTCTTAGGAGTCATTATCGATGATGAATTAAAATTCAATCAACACATACAACAACGTTTAAAGAAAACACATCAGAAATTAGGTCTATTATACCGAAACAAAAAATATCTCAGTCCCGAGGCTAGACTCACCCTAGGACAAGCACTTCTCCTCCCCTCACTCCTCTATGCTGCTTCTGTTATAACAAATATCCAAAAAACTACCCTGAATAAACTCCAACAATCCTACCACAAAATAGCCAGATTCATCACCAACTCCCCAAATAACACACACCACTGCATTGCTTTAAAGTCTCTACACTGGCTAGAACTCCCTCAACTACTACATCTCTCAGTTTCACATGCTACACTCTGTGTTCTTTAAACCATCCAACTGTCCATCTTTATCTCATCTTGTCTCTGTCTACACCCCATCTCGACCTCTCCAAACCTCTAATCAACAATTGCTTGACATCTACCACCCAAATAAGTCAGTAGGTAAGTTACTCTACAAACACTCGGTGGCCATTGCTTGGAACAAACTACCCCTTGACATTCGCTCAATCCCTCACACCCCACTATTTAAAAAGAAACTTAAGACTCATTTACTCAATACCAAACTTTGCCCCTGCTATGACCCTACATAGTTCTGTCCTCCCACCACATTGGAATCACTCAGTCTATCCTGGACATACCTTGAACTCTATCCCCACTACCACAGTTACATAGTATCTGAAAAAAAAAAAAAAACTTGTGCTGGCATCTAACTGGTTGTTTTCTATTTGTTACTACTGTAAGACTAGTTTTATTTCTGTTGTTTCCTGTGCTGGTATACTACTGTAATGTTTTTTATTATTGTACTATCTGGAGCTTTTCTCCTCGGGTCTCCACTGAAAATGGGACAAAATCCCAGTTGGACTAACCCGGTTAACAAATGTCAATAAATAAATAAAAATAAAAATGTTGTCCTTATATTGTGGTATCATTCTGGGTGAAGGCAGGATGCTACTCAGGGTTAGGGTCACACCTGCCTGGGCCACATGATCCGAGAGCTCTTCCATGTCTCTTTTCATGTAGTCCAGGGAGGTACGTCTCAAGTCATTCACTCCAACATGGACAATGACAGAGTCATATTTGTACTTGTTGTGGAGTAACTTGAGTGCATGCGTTATGTGGTGGAGCCTGGCACCCGACAGGCAGCTGACTGTAATTTTTCTCCTTGTTCAACCTGGTGAGAGGGACATCAGTGTGCCGGACTATAGAGTCACCTATGACTAGGTACATTGCCTTGCCTTAGGGGCTGTTGCTGGGTGGCACACAGGTGTTTTGAACTATGTGACACTTTGGTTGTGATTGGTGTTTGTTTGCGTTTCAGCTTCAGAGGTCCTTGTTGCTTGGGCAGGTTACAGTTAAGGGCCTCTGCATATGTGGATTTAGTGTTGCTATATGTGGGTGTTGGTGGTGTGGGTTTAGAAGGGCTGTGTGTTGCTTGAGGTGTAGTGTGGGTGTTAACCTTCTCCTCTTGACTGTCTAGCACAATCTTGGGTGGAGAGAGCTTTGCTTCCAATCTCTCACAGGTTGTAGTGTTAGGTGGTAGGAGGAGAGGGTTGTCTGTGTACATGAGGCAATTGCTGCATTGCCCCAGAATGCCCAGATTCACCAAGTGGACAGGAGAAATCACCGGAAGCTGACCCTTGGACACGCCTGGTTTGATGCTTTTTTATTTATTTATTTTTTTGTAAAGTACAGGAGCTGTTTTCCCTTACCTTAGCAAAGTACTTTGCAATTATAGGATATTTAGTGCCTACTATTAATTTCTCCTTATTAACAAGGAGAGTTCAGTGTTTGTATCAGTTTAAGGCTTCCTAGTGCTTTCCAGCAGGTATTAGAGAAAGTGCTAGTCACAGGGATGCTTAAAGGTAAGATAAAAAAATGCACACTGCAGTGTGCACTAGAGAAGGTAGACGTGAAAGTAGGTAACTTGAGTTTTACCTGTTTAAAAAGTTAAGGTTTAGTGGAGAGTTACTATTTTTAAAACAGCAAGATGGGTTGAAAGGGGTGGTCACTTTTGTATTCTGGTACTATGGAATACAGTAGGATGGCCAATAAATTTAAATAGTTGAAGGGGAGGGGTTTTTGATTTAGTGATTACTCACACAAGCCACTGAAAGTAGAGAGGAAATGAGATATATGGTCAGATTAACATAAGAGGCAGGCAACTAGAAAGACAGTGGTATTTAACAAGACAACTATGACTGCGTGGGAGGGCGGGAAAACAAATTCTGCCTGACTCAGAAGAGAGAGAGAGAGAGCTGTGGTCTCTTTTGAAGTTTTAATATGCTGTTAAAGCAGAATGCAGGTAAAACACAAGGTAAAGAAAACAAACTACAGTATTTAAAATATACAAAATACAAAAAATAAAAGCAAACTAACCTTTCCTTCACAGCAAAGTGTAGGGATAGATTCCTGTCCCAGAGACTTCCCATACTCTGGAACAAACTACCTATCTATATCAAACAAAGCTCCTCATTAGCACTCTTCAGGAAAACTTTTGATGATTGGATGGGAAATAGGAAATTCACCCCGGGGATCACCTCTGTCGCTCTGCTCAACAGTGGCACAGGAAAATAATTTTCTTGGGTGGCAAAAGCCAGGGTACCTTTTTGGCTAGGCTTATATAGGCCCTAGGGCCAACAGTCCAGTACCTACATATGAACCTATGTAGATTGGAATCTTGTTCCAAAGCATGGGAAGTCTCTGGGAAAGAAATCTATCCCAACCGCACATCCTATTAATTGTTGTGGTGAGGTTTAGATCCCTAGAGCATGTGGCTCAAGGGGATATGGTTTTCTTTAGGTGGAGCATGTCCATCAATTCTGGGCTGGACATGGCCTTGTATGTCAGGCAGAGATCACCTCTGAGTAGGTGGTATGCAACCAAGTACAGCTGGAGTTTCTTCAGTCAAGCTGCATAGGACATCTATTTGAGGCCAGTGATCCTCTTGGTGAGGTACTTCTGTGGTCTTTACAGCTGTTGCAGGTGTCTTGTAAGGTACATCCCAAATGGGACGTTGTACTCTATGATGGGTCTGATGAGTGATGAGTAGAGGGGCACAATGACATCTTTTGATATGGATGTGAACCCTTTTGTGATTATGTGGGCCACATAGAAGGATTTTCTGACCACTTTGGCAATGTGATTATCAAAGGAGAGATTACTATCTACTTGGAACCACAGATCCCTTATTACATCTTCCGTATTTAGGGGACTACCACCTATGTGGTAGTTTGTGGGTACTTTGTTTTTTCCAAAGGGGATGACTATGCACTTTTTGGCATTTAGCTTGAGGCCATGATTTTGACACCAGGTATCCGTCTCAGTGAGACCCTTTTGGAGGATGTCTGTGTCAGCCATAGAGTCAATTGTAGCCCTTAGTTTGTAGTTGTCTGTGAACTTGGTCAGCCATAGCCCTCCTGTGCTTGCCTGTACCTCTGAGAAGTATATGCTGAACAGGAGGAGTCCTAGGACTGAGCCCTGGGGAACGCCACTTGTAACTGATTTAGAGTTGGACCTAGCTCCCACAACTCTCACCATGTGGGTTCTGTCCGTGAGCCAGTTGGCAATCTATCTTGTGACATAGGGGTTTATGTTCAGGCTGGTGAGCTTGTCTATAATACCAGAATCAGGAATGGTGTTGAAGGCCTTTGCAAGGTCTACGTAGGCTTTGTGTACCACCTTTCCCTCATCTATAGCCTTGGTAAATGTCTCAAAGAATTCCACCAGGTTTAGGAGGCATGATCTGCCCTAACAAAGCCGAGCTGGGTAGGGTCCAGTGTTTGGAGGTTCCCAATGTCTCTGTTAATGAGTTCCATGATGATGTGCTCCATAACCCTGCAGACCAAGCTAGTCAGGCTTATAGGGAGATAGTTCCCAGGGTCTGTTGTGGCTCCACCTTTGTGGAGTGGAATAACTGTTGTTGTGCGCCACTCTATGGGTATGTAGCCTGTGGAGAGGCTGAGTTTAAACAGTGTGTTTAGGTGAGAGGTTAGTTTGTCTGGGTCTATGTTAAATATTCAAACTTCCAAAATGTCAAATACCATATGGTCACGACCATATGGTCGACATTTAGAAGTTCAAATACAAAATAGAAAAAAAGAAAAACACACCTTAACAGTGCGAGAAGGGGGGCAAGCCCCCTGCACCCCCCACCTATGAGAGCTCACTTCAGTACAGAAAAGGGAAATTCCCCCATTCTGCACCATACGACGCCATTGAAAGTCAGTCTTCGAACACTTGAAATGAAGATCATATGGTCTCAACCATATGACGTTCAACATTTCCATCGTTCGAAGATTTGACATAGATCCATTTGTCTTTGAGCTTGTATAGGACACAGCCTGGGACACCATCCGGTCCCATTGATGCTGTGTTTTTGGCTTTGGAGAGGGCTGTTTTAACCTGAGTGTCTGTGATTTCAGGGGGCTCTACATTCTTCTGGTATGGTTATGGGCCCTTTTGGGGGTGAGAGGGGGGTGAAGTTTGCACTGAACCTGTCTGCCAGGATGTTGGCGATATCGGTCAGTTCAGTGTATTTTGTGCCATTCTGCACTAACTCCGAGCAGATCTGAGCATTGCCACTTAGATTCTTGACATAGCTAAAGAATGCCTTGTGGTTATCTTTGGAGTTCTTGGCAATGTTTCTTTCGAAGCTTGCCTTGGTTGATTTTATGAGGGATCATAATTTCTTGCTGATACTGATCAGGGATGTCTTCTTGGGATTTTACTCTTTTTTTGTGCTAGTTTCCTCCTTCTATTGTATAGTTTGTTTATGGCAGGGGTCCACCAGACTGGTTTCCTTTTCTTGGAGGAGTGAGTCTTGGTTTTGCTTGGGATAGCACGATACATGCATGCTTGTAGGGGCTCGTAGAATGCATTAGTAAAAGGATTTTGCAGCTTGGACAGCGTTATCCTTTAGCATTGGGGCTTTGAAACGTTCCACCTCGGTCTTAAGTAACTTGAAGTTTGCTTTTGAAAAGTTTTTCACTATGGTTTCCTTGTCCGGGGGTGGGGATGGAATGTGGATATCCAAAGTGATTTGTTTATGGTCAGATCTAACCAGCGAGGGGTTGACCTCCAGTGTGGAACACCGGTCGCCCATGCTGGTGATGACCAGGTCCAATATGATGTGATCTCTGGGAGTGTTGACTAGTTGATCCAGGGCATTTGAGTTTATAAATTCTAGGAAATGTTGGGCAAGGGAGTTAGTACTTGAGTAGTTCTCCCAGTAAATGTTAGGGTAATTGAAATCACCCAATATTAGGGTGTTTGGAAGGACCTTTATGTTTCCCAGTGTTTCCAGATACGCAGAATGGGGGTTCTGGGACATGGTGGGTGATCTTAGCAAGTTACAATTTGAATTGCATTGTTAGTTGCACGTGGATGATCTCTGAAGCATCATGCTGTGCCACTAACCTGGAGGTGAGGGTATCCTTGATGAATATGGATACGTCCCCACCTTTTGTATTTCGGTCCGGGTTCTGTGGCCAAAATGTATGGTATGAGTTGTAGCCTGGTAGTGCTGGGGTGCTCTCTGCAGAGTTGTAGGCTGGTTGTGCTGGGGTGCTCTCTGGAGCCTTAAACCAGGTTTCTGTTACTGCACATATATCGATTTTCTCCATACTGAGGAGTGCCTTGAGTGAGTGCATTTTGAGGTTTAGACTTCTGGCATTGAATAGCATTACCCCCATTTTTTTGTTACTTGTGCTTTTTACGGCGGTGGGTTTGTCTTTAGAGCCTTGCCTAAAAAAGGTGCTATGGGGGTGGCAAGAGCCTTGGCCAGTATTCAAAAGCCTAAGGGTGACAGGTGCAAGCCGTCTCTAGCAAAGCAGAGTGGCTTGTCGAGCATGTCATCCCAGGCGGACAGACACTGGATCCCCTTTGAATGACACAAGAAACTTAGCCAATTGTTGAAAACTGATAAGTTTTTCTTTATAACGTGGTATCATTCTTGTTGAGGGCAGGATGCTACTCTGGGTCAGCATCATACTGGCCTGGGCTACGTGATCAGAGAGCTCTTTCATGTCTCTTTTCATGTAGTCCAGGGAGATATGGCTCAGGTCATTCACACGAACATGGACAATGACAGAGTCATATTTGTACTTGTTCTGGAGTGACCTGAGTGCTTGTGTTATGTGGTGGATCCTGGCACCCAACAGGCAGCTAACAGTAACCTTCTCCTTATTCAGCCTAGTGAGTGGGACGTCAGTGTGCCTGACTATAGAGTCACCTATTACTAGTATGTTGGATATGTTATTTTGCCTTAAGGGCTGTGATTGCATGGCACACTGGTTTTGTGAAGTATGTGTTTCATGATTTGTGTTGGGGGCTGGAGGTTGCTTGGATGTCTGCTTTGGAGGTCTCTGTTGCTTTTGCAAATTTTTATTTAGAGCCTCCGAGTATGTTTTCATGTATTCACGTGTGTTTTTTGCTGGTGTTGGTTTAATGGGTCTATGTAAGACTGGTGGTGCGATACAAGTATTTCCCTTCTCCTCCTGACTGTCTGATCCAGTCTTGGGTTGAGAGAGCCTCTAGTTTGGCTGTATAACTGCATCTCTCGCATGTATTAGTGTTTGATGGTGGGAGGAGATGGTTGTCTGTGTACATGAGGCAGTTGTAACATTGTCTCAAAATGCCCAGATTCACCAGTTGGACTGGAGAGTACACCTGAAATTGCTCTTTGGACATGCCTGGATAGGTACAGTGAACTGTTTTACTGAATGGCTGGTAAGGTTGAATAGAGAGCCTTGCCCTTCTGTACAGTGTAGGGGGGGGTCTAGTGCTAGGGTTTATAAGTGCTTACTATGAGTTTTGAGCAAGTGCCGGGCTGAAAAATGAATGGCTTGAGTGCTTAAGTTGAAAGTTTGTCTAGTTTCAAGGGAAAAATTAAAGAGGAGACTTTGTGGAGTCAGGAATAGTTATACCCTAGCTAACCAGCACTGCCCAGCATGCAAAACTGGGCAAATGAATTCTTTATAGCAGGGAAATTATACTAATTATTGGGCTGAAACCACTCCTCCAGGGACAGTTATGCTGCTCAAAGCACTTTAAATGCACAGAAAATGATACTTATTGTTATATATCTTAGATCAGAGTTGTAGTCAATGCCCCTAGTAATAAAGTAGGAAGAAACACAAATACAGTAAAAGCAGATGAATAAAGTGCATTTTTATATATATAAAACAATAGAAAACGAGCACACTGATTTAAACAACTTACACAATAAACCAGAAACAAGCTCAAAACTGAGCCCTGTTCCAGAAGTTTTCAATCAGTCAAGTTCTAACTGCACACTCCTGTCACTAGGGTGCAGGGTAACCTTCTCCAAATAAAGATGGCCTGGATCAGTGCTCAAGTTATACAAACAAAGCTAGATTCAGCAGGCCTGAACCTGGTCTATGCTACAGCAACAAGGTGCACCAATTTCAGAAAGAAACAATTCAAATATGCAGGCACAATAAGCCTGTCACCAGAAATTTCCAGCTCAGAAGGGCAGAATCCAGCCTCTCCTCCCACAAGAGTGCAGACCACAAACCTTCTTAATGTAGAATTACTGGCCTGAAGCCCAAGTACTTAAACCAGAACTAATACACTTTTAGAATAGCAGACACTGAGCCTTCAATCAGCAGTTCCCAGCTTAGAAGGATGTAAGCTACCTGTTCTGCCACAACAGTGCAGACCACAATCATTCTTAATGTTAAACAACCAGTATGAAGCCCAAGTGCTTAAACCAAAAGACTTAGAATATCAGTTACAATTTAATCAGGGTACTACCAAGCAGTAATAAATACAGCAGAATAAATAAAATTTAGTACTTTTAAAAAGAGGCAAAAGCAAAATAAAATAGGAGGAAACACAAATATAGTAAAAGCAGATGAATAAAGTGCATTTTTTTATTAAAGTGCAAGAAGAGAGGAAGGAAGAACCTAAGTGGGTTGGCCTTCTCAAATCTTCTCTCTGTATTAAGTAGAGTGAACACTAGACTCAGGATATGATCTCACTGTACTCGGTTAAGTGAGCAAATGAGATGGACCCGGGAGGAGTGTTCAAATACAAACTTACAGGAGGGGCAGACAATTTCAGAGCCACCAACACTAACATAAAGACAAGAACAGGGATGGTGGGTGGGGAACTAACTGCAGAGAGACACACAGCACACTATTCAGTAAAAACAATTAGGTAACAGAAAAAATGAAATACAGTACTTTTAAAACAGCAAGTTTGTATGGAACAGAAGACTAAAATACAATACTGCAAGTTTGCACTTTAATTCAATGCAGGTGATTGTAACCAACCAAGTCTCTCAGACGTTGAGCATAAAATGAATTCTCAAACGTTGTGAATAACAATTAAAGTACAGAGGAAGCCCTCTAGGTTAACAGTTAAATATCAGATAACAAAGAGGTGAGAAGACCACCCCCCCCCCGTTATAGCAGAGAGGCACACATCATGCCTATCTTCTCCCCTCCATCCTCTATGGCTCTCAAATCTATACTAATCTACAGATCTCTCTATGATCCAAACTCAACAGCACTTATAACAAAGTTGCACAGTTTGCAGCAAACCAGTCCCCAAACTTAAATCACAGTCTCACTCTCTGACATAAACTGGCTTGAGATCCACCAAAAACTTCAGCTCTCACAACTGTCTATCATACATTCCATTCTCTACAAGCCCACTTCCTGTCCTAGCATCTCCTATTTGATCACTCTCTATACTCCAGCTAGAACCCTTAGGAGCTCTAACCTACAACTGGAAATCTTTAAGCCCCCACCCCCAAAAAAAAAAGTTGGCCAAAACTTATACAGTTACTCCGCTGCCCAAAACTAGATCAAGCTTCCCCCTGACATCAGAAAATCATGTCAATACATGAGTTCGAAAAGGCTCTAAAACTATATCTACTCACCACCTCAACATGTCTCTATAACTCCTAGCCTTCCTGCACAAACTGACGCTGCTCATCAGCTATCTCATGCTGACTGCACTGTGTATCTTCTCTATCTGATGCTGACTGCACTGTGTGTCTGCTCATCAGCTATCCGATGCTGACTGTACTGTGTATCTGCTCATCGGCCATCTGATGCTGACTGTACTGTGTATCTGCTCATCAGCTATCTGATGCTGACTATACTGTGTATCTGCTCACTGGCTATGTGATGCTGACTGTACTGTGTATCTGCTCTATCTGATGCCAGATGTACTGTGTGTCAGCTCATCAGCTATCTGATGCTGACTGTACTGTGTATCTGTTCTAGCTGACACTAACTGTACTGTGTGTCTGCTCATCAGCTATCTGATGCTGACTGTATTGTGTATCTGCTCACCGGCTATCTGATGCTGACTGTACTGTGTATCTGCTAACTGGCTATCTGATGCTGACTGTACTGTATGTCTGCTCATCAGCTATCTGATGTTGACTGTACTGTGTATCTGCTCAGCAGCTATCTGGTGCTGACTGTACTGTGTGTCTACTCATCAACTATCTGATGCTGACTGTACTGTGTATCTGCTCATGAGCTATCTGATGCTGACTGCACTGTGTGTCTGCTCATCAGCTATCTGATGCTGTCTGTACTGTGTATCTGCTCATCAGCTATCTGATGCTGATTGTACTGTGTGGCTGCTCATCAGCTATCTCATGCTGACTGCACTGTGTATCTGCTCTATCTGATGCTGACTGCACTGTGTAGCTGCTCATCGGCTATCTGATTCTGACTGTACTGTGTATCTGCTCTATCTGATGCTGACTGTACTGTGTGTCTGCTCATCAGCTATCCGATGCTGACTGTACTGTGTAACTGCTCATCGGCCATCTGATGCTGACTGTACTGTGTATCTGCTCATCAGCTATCTGATGCTGACTATACTGTGTATCTGCTCACCGGCTATGTGATGCTGACTGTACTGTGTATCTGCTCTATCTGATGCCAGATGTACTGTGTGTCAGCTCATCAGCTATCTGATGCTGACTGTACTGTGTATCTGTTCTATCTGACACTAACTGTACTGTGTGTCTGCTCATCAGCTGTCTGATGCTGACTGTATTGTGTATCTGCTCACCGGCTATCTGATGCTGACTGTACTGTGTATCTGCTAACTGGCTATCTGATGCTGACTGTACTGTATGTCTGCTCATCAGCTATCTGATGTTGATTGTACTGTGTATCTGCTCAGCAGCTATCTGATGCTGACTGTACTGTGTGTCTGCTCATCAGCTATCTGATGCTGACTGTACTGTGTATCTGCTCATGAGCTATCTGATGCTGACTGCACTGTGTGTCTGCTCATCAGCTATCTGATGCTGACTGTACTGTGTATCTGCTCATCAGCTATCTGATGCTGATTGTACTGTGTGTCTGCTCATCAGCTATCTGATGCTGACTATACTGTGTATCTCCTCATCAGCTATCTGATGCTGACTGTACTGTGTATCTGCTCATTGGCTATGTGATGCTGACTGTACTGTGTATCTGTTCTTCAGCTATCTGATGCGGATTGTATTGTGCATCTGCTCATCAGCTATCTGATGCTGACTGTACTGTGTATCTGCTCATCGGCTATTTGATGCTGACTGTACTGTGTATCTGCTCACCAGCTATCTGACGCTGACTGTACTGTGTATCTGCTCTATCTGATGCTGACTGTACTGTGTATCTGCTCATTGGCTATCTGATGCTGACTGTACTGGGTATATGCTCATCGGCTATCTGATGCTGACTGTACTGTGTATCTGCTCATCGGCTATCTGATGCTGACAGTACAGTGTATATGCTCATTGGCTATCTGATGCTGAGTGTACTGTGTATCTGCTCTATCTGATGCAAACTATACTGTGTGTCTGCTCATCCCCTATCTGATGCTGACTCTCCTGTGTATCTGTTCATCAGCTATCAGATGCTGACTGTACTGTGTATCTGCTCATCGGCAATCTAATGCTGACTGTACTGTGTATCTGCTCTATCTGATGCTGACTGTACTGTGTTGTGTATCTGCGCATCGGCTGTCTGATGCTGACTGTATTCTGTGTCTGCTCATAGGCTATCTGATGCTGATTGTACTGTGTATCTCCTCATCAGCTATCGGATGCCAACTGTACTGTGTATCCCCTCATTGGCTACCTGATGCTGACTGTACTGTGTATCTGCTCAGCAGTTATTTGATGCTGACTGTACTGTGTATCCGCTCATCGGCTAACTGATGCTGACTGTACAGTGTATCTGCACATCAGCTAACTGATGCTGACTGTACTGTGTGTCTGCTCATTCACTATCTGATACTGACTCTACTGTGTATCTCCTTATCAGCTATCTGATGCTGGCTGTACTGTGTATCTGCTCATCTGCTATCTGATGCTGACTGTACTGCGTATATGCTCATCAGTTATCTGATGATGACTGTACTGTATATGTTATTATCAGCTATCTGATGCTGACTGTACTGTGTATCTGCTCATCAGCTATCTGATACTGACTGTACTGTGTGTCTGCTCATCAGGTATTCAACGATGATTGTGCTGTGTATCTGCTCTATCTGATGCTGACAGTACAGTTTATCTACACATCAGCAATCTGATGCTGACTGTAATGTGTATCTGTTCATCAGCTATCTGATGCTGACTATAATGTGTATCTGCTCTAGATGATGCTGCTTGTACTGTGTAGCTACTCTATCTGATGCTGACTGCACTGTGTGTCTGCTCAGCACCTATCTGATGCTGAGTGTACTGAGTATCTCCTCATCAGCTATCTAATGCTGACTGTACTGTGTATCTGCTCTATCTGATGCTGACAGTACTGTGTATCTGCTCATCGGATATCTGATGCTGACTGTACTGTGCATCTACTCTGTCTGATGCTGACTGTACTGTGTATCTGCTCAACAGCTATCTGATGCTGACTATATTGTGTATCTGCTCAACAGCTATCTGATGCTGACTGCACTGCATATATGCTTATCAGCTACCTGATGCTGACTGTACTGTGTATCTGGTCTGATGCTGACTGTACTGTCTATCTGCTCTAATTGATGCTGACTGTACTGTGTATCGGCTCATTAGCTATCTGATGCTGACTGTTCTGTGCATCTGCTCATGAGCTAGCTGATGCTGACTGTACTGTGTATCTGCTCATCAGCTATCTGATGCTGACTGTACTGTGTATGTGCTCATCGGCTATCTGATGCTGACTGTACTGTGTATGTGCTCATCAGCTATCTGATGCTGACTGTACTGTGTATCTGCTCATCGGCTATCTGATGCAGATTGTACTGTGTATCTCCTCATCAGCTGCCTGATGCTGGCTGTACTATATATCTGCTCTATTTTATGCTGACTGTACTGTGCATCTGCTCATCGGCTATCTGATGCTGACTGTACTGTGTATCTCCTCATCAGCTATCTGATGCCGACTGTACTATGTATCTGCTCATCGGCTATCTGATCCTGACTATACTGTGTATCTTCTCATCAGCTATCTGATGCTGACTATACTGTGTATCTCCTCATCAGCTATCTGATGCTGACTGTAGTGTGTATCTTCTCATCAGCTATCTGATGCTGACTGTACTGTGTATCTGCTCTATCTGATGCTGATTGTACTGTGTATCTATTCTATCTGTTGCAGACAGTAGTGTGTAACTGTTCATCCGCTATCTGAAGCTAACTGTACTGGGTATCTGCTCATCAGCTTTTTGATGCTGACTGTACTGTGTATCTGCTCATTGGCTATCTGATGATGACTGTACTGTGTATCTGCTCATTGCTATCTAATGCTGACTGTACAGTGTATCTGCTCATCAGCTATCTGATGCTGACTGTACTGTGTATGTGCTCATCAGTTATCTGATGCTGACTGTACTGTATATGTGCTCATCAGCTATGTGATGCTAACGGTACTGTGTATCTGCTTATCGGCTCTCTGGTGTAGATTGTACTGTGTATCTGCTCACCAGCTATCTGATGCTGACTATACTGTATATCTGCTCTTTTTGATGCTGACTGTACTGCATATCTGCTCATCAGGTATCTGATGCTGACTGTACTGGGTATCTGCCCATTGGCTATCTGATGCTGTCTTTACTGTGTATCTGCTCTGTCTGATGCTAATTGTACTGTGTATCAGATGTCGCTGATGCTGACTGTACTATGTAACTGCTCATCAGCTATCTGATGCTAACTGTACTGTGTATCTGCTCATCAGCAATCTGATGCTGACTGTACTGTGTATCTGCTCATCAGCTATCTGATGCTGACTGTACTGTGTATGTTCTCATCAGCTATCTGATGCTGACTGTACTGTGTATCTGCTCATCGGCTATCTGATGCTGACTGTACTGCGTATGTGCTAAACAGCTATCTGATGCTGACTATACTGTGTATCTGCTCATCAGCTATCTGATGCTGACTGTTCTGTGTATCTGCTCATGAACTATCTGATGCTGACTGTACTGTGTATCTCCTCATTGGCTATCTGATGCTGACTGTACTGTGTATCTGCTCATTAGCTATCTGATACTGACTGTACTGTGTATCTGTTCATCGGCTAGATGATGCTGACTGTACTGTGTATCTGCTCATCGGCTATCTGATGCTGACTGTACTGTGTATGTGCTCATTGGCTATCTCTCGCTGACTGTACTGTGCATCTGCTCATTGGCTATCTGATGTTGATTGTACTGTGTAGGTTCTCATCAGCTATCTGATGCTGACTGTACTGTGTATCTGTTCATCGGCTAGCTGATACAGATTGTACTGTGTATCTCCTCATCTGCTACCTGATGTTGGCTGTACTGTATATCTGCTCTATTTTATGCAGACTGTACTGTGTATCTGCTCATCGGCTTTCTGATGCTGACTGTACTGTGCATCTTCTCATCAGCTAACTGATGCTGACTTTACTGTGTATCTCCTCATCAGCTATCTGATGCTGACTGTACTGTGTATTTACTCATCCGCTATCTGATGCTGACTGTACTGTGTATCTGCTCTATCTGATGCTGATTGTACTGTGTATCTATTATATCTAGTATGTAACTGCTCATCAGCTATCTGATGTTAACTGTACTGTGTATCTGCTCATCGGCTTTTTGATGCTGACTGTACTGTGTATCTGCTCATTGGCTATCTGATGCTGATTGTACTGTGTATGTGCTCATCAGCTATGTGATGCTAACTGTACTGTGTATCTGCTTATCGGCTATCTGATGTTGATTGTACTGTATATCTGCTCTATTTGATTCTGGCTGTACTGTGTATCTACTCATCGGCTATCGGATGCTGACTGTATTCTGTATCTGCTCATAGGCTATCTGATGCTGATTTTACTGAGTATCTCCTCATAATCTATCTGATACCACCTGTACCGTGTATCCCCTCATTGGCTACCTGATGCTAACTGTACTGTGTATCTGTGCATCAGCGATCTGACGCTGACTGTACTGTGTATCTGCTCATCAGCTATATGATGCTGACTGTACTGTGTGTCTGCCCATTCACTATCTGATGCTGACTGTAATGTGTATCTCCTCATCAGCTATCTGATGCTGACTGTACTGTGCATCTGCTCATCGGCTATCTGATGCTAACTGTACTGTGTATCTGTGCATCAGCGATCTGATGCTAACTGTACAGTGTATCTGTTCATCGGCTAGCTGATGCTGACTGTACTGTGTATCTGCCCATCAGCTATATGATGCTGACTGTACTGTGTGTCTGCCCATTCACTATCTGATGCTGACTGTACTGTGTATCACCTCATCAGTTATCTGATGCTGACTGTACTGTGTATCTGCTCATTGGCTATCTAATGCTGACTGTACTGTGTATCTGCTCATCAGCTATCTGATGATGACTGTACTGTGTATGTGATCATCAGCTATCTGATGCTGACTATACTTCGTATCTGCTCATCAGCTATCTGATGCTGACTGTACAGTGTATCTGCAAATCAGCAATCTGATGCTGACTGTAATGTGTATCTGCTCATCAGCTATCTGATGCTGACTATACTGTGTATCTGCTCTATATGATGCTGATTTTACTGTGTATCTACTCTATCTGATGCTGACTGTACTGTGTGTCTGCTCAGCAGCTATCTGATGCTGAGTGTACTGTGTATCTCCTCATCAGCTATTTGATACTGACTGTACTGTGCATCTGCTCATCAGCTATCTGATGCTGACTGTACTGTGTATCTACTCTATCTGATGCTGACTGTACTGTGTATCTGCTCAACAGCTATCTGATGCTGACTGTACTGTGTATCTGCTCATCACCTATCTGATGCTGACTGTACTGTGCATCTGCTCATCAGGTAGCTGATGCTGACTTTACTGTGTATCTGCTCATCAGCTATCTGATTCTGACTGTACTGTGTATGTGCCCATCGGCTATCTGATGCTGACTGTACTGTGTATCTGCTCATCGGCTATCTGATGCTGAATGCCCTGTGTATGTGCTCATCAGCTATCTGATGCTGACTGTACAATGTATCTGCTCATTGGCTATTTGATGCAGATTATACAGTGTATCTCCTCATCAGCTACATCATGCTGGCTGTACTGTATATCTGCTCTGTTTTATGCTGACTATACTGTGTATCTGCTCATCAGCTATCTGATGCTGACTGTACTGTGTATCCCCTCATCAGCTATCTGATGCCGACTGTACTAAGTATCTGCTCATCGGCTATCTGATCCTGAATATACTGTGTATCTTCTCATCAGCTTTCTGATGCTGACTATACTGTGTATCTTCTCAGCAGCTATCTGATGCTGACTGTACTGTGTATCTGCTCATCGGCTATCTGATGCTGACTGTACTGTGTATCTGTTCTGTCTGATGCTGATTGTAATGTGTATCTGCTGTATCTGATGCTGACTGTACTGTGTATCTGCTCAACGGCTATATGATGCTGACAGTAGTGTGTAACTGCTCATCAGCTATCTGATGCTAACTGTACTGTGTATCTGCTCATCGGCTTTTTGATGCTGATTGTACTGTGTATCTGCTCATCAGCTATATGATGCTGACTGTACTGTGTATGTGCTCATCAGCTATCTGATGCTGACTGTACTGTGTATGTGCTCATCAGCTATGTGATGTTAACTGTACTGTGTATCTGCTTATCGGCTATCTGATGTTGATTGTACTGTGTATCTCACCAGCTATCTGATGCTGACTGTACTGTATATCTGCTCTGTCTGATGCTGACTGTATTGTATATCTGCTCCATTTGATTCTGTCTGTACTGTGTATCTGCTCATTGGCTATCGGATGCTGACTGTATTCTGTATCTGCTCATAGGCTATCTGATGCTGATTTTACTGTGTATCTCCTCATAAGCTATCTGATGCCACCTGTACTGTGTATCCCCTCATTGGCTACCTGATGCTGACTGTACTGTGTATCTGCTCAGCAGTTATCTGATGCTGACTGTACTGTGCATCCGCTCATTGGCTATCTGATGCTAACTGTACTGTGTATCTGTGCATCAGCGATCTGACGCTGACTGTACTGTGTATCTGCTCATCAGCTATATGATGCTGAGTGTACTGTGTGTCTGCCCATTCACTATCTGATGCTGACTGTACTGTGTATCTCCTTATCGGCTATCTGATGTAGATTGTACTGTGTATCTCCTCAAGAGCTATCTGATGCTGACTGTACTGTATATATGCTCTATTTGATGCTGTTTATACTGTCTATCTGGTCATTGGCTATCTGATGGACTATACCATGTATCTCCTCATCAGGTATCTGATGCTGACTGTACTGTGTATCTGCTCATCGGCTAACTGATGCTGACTGTACTGTGTATCTGTTCTGTCTGATGCTGATTGTACTGTATATCTGCTGTATCTGATGCTGACTATACTGTGTATCTGCTCATTGCTATCTGATGCTGACTATACTGTGTATCTGCTCATCAGCTATCTGTTGCTGACTGTGCTGTGTATGTTCTCATCAGCTATCTGATGCTGACTGTACTGTGTATCTGCTCATCGGCTATCTGATGCTGATTGTACTGTGTATGTGCTCATCGGCTATCTGATGCAGATTGTACTGTGTATCTCCTCATCGGCTACCTGATGCTGGCTCTACTGTGTATGTGCTTATCGGCTATCTGATGCAGATTGTACTGTGTATCTCCTCATCAGCTACCTGACGCTGGCTGTACTGTATATCTG
This sequence comes from Protopterus annectens, assembly GCF_019279795.1. NCBI lineage: Eukaryota > Metazoa > Chordata > Ceratodontiformes > Protopteridae > Protopterus > Protopterus annectens. The sequence goes on from NC_056747.1 coordinate 1,355,734,003, forward strand.
CTCTACCTTTTGCTGACTGCACTGTGTATCTGCTCATGGTCTATCTAGTGCTGACTGTACTTTGTATCTGCTCTGTCTGAAGATGATTGTACTGTGTATATGCTGTATCTTATGCTAACTGTACTATGTAACTGCTCATCAGCTATCTGATGCTGATTGTATTGTGTATCTACTCATCTGCTATCTGATGCTGACTGTACTGTGTATCTCCTCATCAGCTATCTGATGCTGTCTGTACTGAGTATCTGCACTATTTGATGCTGATTGTACTGTGTATCTATTCTATCAGATACTGACTGTACTTTGTATCTGCTCATCGGCTATTTGATGCTGACTGTATTGTGTATCTATTCTATCTGATGCTGACTGTACTTTGTATCTGCTCATCGGTGGTCTGATGCAGATTGTACTGTGTATCTCCTCATCAGCTACCTGATGCTGGCTGTACTGTATACCTGCTCTATTTTATGCTGACTGTACTATGTATCCACTCATCGGCCATCTGATGCTGACTGTACTGTGTATCTCCTCATCAGCTATCTGATGCCGACTGTACTGTGTATCTGCTCATTGGCTATCTGATCCTGACTATACTGTGTTTCTTCCCTCAGCTATCTGATGCTGACTGTACTGTTTAACTCCTCATCAACTATCTGATGCTGACTGTACTGTGTATCTCCTCATCAGCTATCTGATGCTGACTGTACTGTGTATCTGCTCTATCTGATGCTGATTGTACTGTGTATCTATTCTGCCTGAAGCTGACAGTAGTGTTTAACTGCTCATCAGCTATCTGATGCTAAGTGTACTGTGTATCTGCTCATCGGCTTTTTGATGCTGACTGTACTTTGTATCTGCTCATTGGCTATTTGATGCTGACTGTACTGTGTATCTGCTCATTGGCAATCTGATGCTGATTGTACTGTGTATCTGCTCATTAGCTATCTGATGCTGACTGTACTGTGTATCTGCTCCATCTAATGCTGATTGTACTGTGTATCTGATGCTGACTTTACTGTGTAACTGCTCATCAGCTATCTGATGCTGACTATAATGTGTATTTGCTCAGCAGCGATCTGATGCTGACTTTACTGAGTATCTGCTCAGTAGCTGTCTGATGCTGACTGTACTGTGCAACTGCTCATCAGCTACCTGATGCTGACTGCACTGTGTATGTTCTCATCGGGTATCTTATGCTGACTGCACTGTGTATCTGCTCATCGGCTATCTGATGCTGATTGTACTGTGTATGTGCTCATCAGCTACCTGATGCTGACTGTACTGTATATCTGCTCTATTTTATGCTGACTGTACTGTGTATCTGCTCTTCAGCTATCTGATGCTGACTACACTGGGTATCTGCTCAATGGCTATCTGATGCTGACTGTAATGTCTGTCTGTGCATCAGCTATTTGATACTGACTGTACTGTGTATCTGCTCATCGGCTATCTGATGCAGACTGTACTGAGTATCTGCTCATCGGCTATTTGATGCTGACTGTACGGTGTATCTACTCTACCTGATGCTGGCTGTACTGCATATCTGCTCATCAGCTATCTGATGCTGACTGTACTGTGTGTCTGCTCATCAGCTTTCTGATGCTGACTTAATGTGTATCTGCTCATTGGCTATCTGATGATGACTGTACTGTGTATCTGCTCATTGCTATCTAATGCTGACTGTACAGTGTATCTGCTCATCAGCTATCTGATGCTGACTGTACTGTGTATGTGCTCATCAGTTATCTGATGCTGACTGTACTGTGTATGTGCTCATCAGCTATGTGATGCTAACGGTACTGTGTATCTGCTTATCGGCTCTCTGGTGTAGATTGTACTGTGTATCTGCTCACCAGCTATCTGATGCTGACTATACTGTATATCTGCTCTTTTTGATGCTGACTGTACTGTGTATCTGCTCATCAGGTATCTGATGCTGACTGTACTGGGTATCTGCCCATTGGCTATCTGATGCTGTCTTTACTGTGTATCTGCTCTGTCTGATGCTAATTGTACTGTGTATCAGATGTCGCTGATGCTGACTGTACTATGTAACTGCTCATCAGCTATCTGATGCTAACTGTACTGTGTATCTGCTCATCAGCAATCTGATGCTGACTGTACTGTGTATCTGCTCATCAGCTATCTGATGCTGACTGTACTGTGTATGTTCTCATCAGCTATCTGATGCTGACTGTACTGTGTATCTGCTCATCGGCTATCTGATGCTGACTGTACTGCGTATGTGCTAAACAGCTATCTGATGCTGACTATACTGTGTATCTGCTCATCAGCTATCTGATGCTGACTGTTCTGTGTATCTGCTCATGAACTATCTGATGCTGACTGTACTGTGTATCTCCTCATTGGCTATCTGATGCTGACTGTACTGTGTATCTGCTCATTAGCTATCTGATACTGACTGTACTGTGTATCTGTTCATCGGCTAGATGATGCTGACTGTACTGTGTATCTGCTCATCGGCTATCTGATGCTGACTGTACTGTGTATGTGCTCATTGGCTATCTCGCTGACTGTACTGTGCATCTGCTCATTGGCTATCTGATGTTGATTGTACTGTGTAGGTTCTCATCAGCTATCTGATGCTGACTGTACTGTGTATCTGTTCATCGGCTAGCTGATACAGATTGTACTGTGTATCTCCTCATCTGCTACCTGATGTTGGCTGTACTGTATATCTGCTCTATTTTATGCAGACTGTACTGTGTATCTGCTCATCGGCTTTCTGATGCTGACTGTACTGTGCATCTTCTCATCAGCTAACTGATGCTGACTTTACTGTGTATCTCCTCATCAGCTATCTGATGCTGACTGTACTGTGTATTTACTCATCCGCTATCTGATGCTGACTGTACTGTGTATCTGCTCTATCTGATGCTGATTGTACTGTGTATCTATTATATCTAGTATGTAACTGCTCATCAGCTATCTGATGTTAACTGTACTGTGTATCTGCTCATCGGCTTTTTGATGCTGACTGTACTGTGTATCTGCTCATTGGCTATCTGATGCTGATTGTACTGTGTATGTGCTCATCAGCTATGTGATGCTAACTGTACTGTGTATCTGCTTATCGGCTATCTGATGTTGATTGTACTGTATATCTGCTCTATTTGATTCTGGCTGTACTGTGTATCTGCTCATCGGCTATCGGATGCTGACTGTATTCTGTATCTGCTCGTAGGCTATCTGATGCTGATTTTACTGAGTATCTCCTCATAAGCTATCTGATACCACCTGTACCGTGTATCCCCTCATTGGCTACCTGATGCTAACTGTACTGTGTATCTGTGCATCAGCGATCTGACGCTGACTGTACTGTGTATCTGCTCATCAGCTATATGATGCTGACTGTACTGTGTGTCTGCCCATTCACTATCTGATGCTGACTGTAATGTGTATCTCCTCATCAGCTATCTGATGCTGACTGTACTGTGCATCTGCTCATCGGCTATCTGATGCTAACTGTACTGTGTATCTGTGCATCAGCGATCTGATGCTAACTGTACAGTGTATCTGTTCATCGGCTAGCTGATGCTGACTGTACTGTGTATCTGCCCATCAGCTATATGATGCTGACTGTACTGTGTGTCTGCCCATTCACTATCTGATGCTGACTGTACTGTGTATCACCTCATCAGTTATCTGATGCTGACTGTACTGTGTATCTGCTCATTGGCTATCTAATGCTGACTGTACTGTGTATCTGCTCATCAGCTATCTGATGATGACTGTACTGTGTATGTGATCATCAGCTATCTGATGCTGACTATACTTCGTATCTGCTCATCAGCTATCTGATGCTGACTGTACTGTGTGTCTGCTCCTCAGGTATTTGACGCTGATTGTACTGTGTATCTACTCTATCTGATGCTGACTGTACAGTGTATCTGCAAATCAGCAATCTGATGCTGACTGTAATGTGTATCTGCTCATCAGCTATCTGATGCTGACTATACTGTGTATCTGCTCTATATGATGCTGATTTTACTGTGTATCTACTCTATCTGATGCTGACTGTACTGTGTGTCTGCTCAGCAGCTATCTGATGCTGAGTGTACTGTGTATCTCCTCATCAGCTATCTGATACTGACTGTACTGTGCATCTGCTCATCAGCTATCTGATGCTGACTGTACTGTGTATCTACTCTATCTGATGCTGACTGTACTGTGTATCTGCTCAACAGCTATCTGATGCTGACTGTACTGTGTATCTGCTCATCACCTATCTGATGCTGACTGTACTGTGCATCTGCTCATCAGGTAGCTGATGCTGACTTTACTGTGTATCTGCTCATCAGCTATCTGATTCTGACTGTACTGTGTATGTGCCCATCGGCTATCTGATGCTGACTGTACTGTGTATCTGCTCATCGGCTATCTGATGCTGAATGCCCTGTGTATGTGCTCATCAGCTATCTGATGCTGACTGTACAATGTATCTGCTCATTGGCTATTTGATGCAGATTATACAGTGTATCTCCTCATCAGCTACATCATGCTGGCTGTACTGTATATCTGCTCTGTTTTATGCTGACTATACTGTGTATCTGCTCATCAGCTATCGGATGCTGACTGTACTGTGTATCCCCTCATCAGCTATCTGATGCCGACTGTACTAAGTATCTGCTCATCGGCTATCTGATCCTGAATATACTGTGTATCTTCTCATCAGCTTTCTGATGCTGACTATACTGTGTATCTTCTCAGCAGCTATCTGATGCTGACTGTACTGTGTATCTGCTCATCGGCTATCTGATGCTGACTGTACTGTGTATCTGTTCTGTCTGATGCTGATTGTAATGTGTATCTGCTGTATCTGATGCTGACTGTACTGTGTATCTGCTCAACGGCTATATGATGCTGACAGTAGTGTGTAACTGCTCATCAGCTATCTGATGCTAACTGTACTGTGTATCTGCTCATCGGCTTTTTGATGCTGATTGTACTGTGTATCTGCTCATCAGCTATATGATGCTGACTGTACTGTGTATGTGCTCATCAGCTATCTGATGCTGACTGTACTGTGTATGTGCTCATCAGCTATGTGATGTTAACTGTACTGTGTATCTGCTTATCGGCTATCTGATGTTGATTGTACTGTGTATCTCACCAGCTATCTGATGCTGACTGTACTGTATATCTGCTCTGTCTGATGCTGACTGTACTGTATATCTGCTCCATTTGATTCTGTCTGTACTGTGTATCTGCTCATTGGCTATCGGATGCTGACTGTATTCTGTATCTGCTCATAGGCTATCTGATGCTGATTTTACTGTGTATCTCCTCATAAGCTATCTGATGCCACCTGTACTGTGTATCCCTCATTGGCTACCTGATGCTGACTGTACTGTGTATCTGCTCAGCAGTTATCTGATGCTGACTGTACTGTGCATCCGCTCATTGGCTATCTGATGCTAACTGTACTGTGTATCTGTGCATCAGCGATCTGACGCTGACTGTACTGTGTATCTGCTCATCAGCTATATGATGCTGACTGTACTGTGTGTCTGCCCATTCACTATCTGATGCTGACTGTACTGTGTATCTCCTTATCGGCTATCTGATGTAGATTGTACTGTGTATCTCCTCAAGAGCTATCTGATGCTGACTGTACTGTATATATGCTCTATTTGATGCTGGTTATACTGTCTATCTGGTCATTGGCTATCTGATGGACTATAGCATGTATCTCCTCATCAGGTATCTGATGCTGACTGTACTGTGTATCTGCTCATCGGCTAACTGATGCTGACTGTACTGTGTATCTGTTCTGTCTGATGCTGATTGTACTGTATATCTGCTGTATCTGATGCTGACTATACTGTGTATCTGCTCATCGCTATCTGATGCTGACTATACTGTGTATCTGCTCATCAGCTATCTGTTGCTGACTGTGCTGTGTATGTTCTCATCAGCTATCTGATGCTGACTGTACTGTGTATCTGCTCATCGGCTATCTGATGCTGATTGTACTGTGTATGTGCTCATCGGCTATCTGATGCAGATTGTACTGTGTATCTCCTCATCGGCTACCTGATGCTGGCTCTACTGTGTATGTGCTTATCGGCTATCTGATGCAGATTGTACTGTGTATCTCCTCATCAGCTACCTGACGCTGGCTGTACTGTATATCTGCTCTACCTTTTGCTGACTGCACTGTGTATCTGCTCATGGTCTATCTAGTGCTGACTGTACTTTGTATCTGCTCTGTCTGAAGCTGATTGTACTGTGTATATGCTGTATCTTATGCTAACTGTACTATGTAACTGCTCATCAGCTATCTGATGCTGATTGTATTGTGTATCTACTCATCTGCTATCTGATGCTGACTGTACTGTGTATCTCCTCATCAGCTATCTGATGCTGTCTGTACTGAGTATCTGCACTATTTGATGCTGATTGTACTGTGTATCTATTCTATCAGATACTGACTGTACTTTGTATCTGCTCATCGGCTATTTGATGCTGACTGTACTGTGTATCTATTCTATCTGATGCTGACTGTACTTTGTATCTGCTCATCGGTGGTCTGATGCAGATTGTACTGTGTATCTCCTCATCAGCTACCTGATGCTGGCTGTACTGTATACCTGCTCTATTTTATGCTGACTGTACTATGTATCCACTCATCGGCCATCTGATGCTGACTGTACTGTGTATCTCCTCATCAGCTATCTGATGCCGACTGTACTGTGTATCTGCTCATTGGCTATCTGATCCTGACTATACTGTGTTTCTTCCCTCAGCTATCTGATGCTGACTGTACTGTTTAACTCCTCATCAACTATCTGATGCTGACTGTACTGTGTATCTCCTCATCAGCTATCTGATGCTGACTGTACTGTGTATCTGCTCTATCTGATGCTGATTGTACTGTGTATCTATTCTGCCTGAAGCTGACAGTAGTGTTTAACTGCTCATCAGCTATCTGATGCTAAGTGTACTGTGTATCTGCTCATCGGCTTTTTGATGCTGACTGTACTTTGTATCTGCTCATTGGCTATTTGATGCTGACTGTACTGTGTATCTGCAGATTGGCAATCTGATGCTGATTGTACTGTGTATCTGCTCATTAGCTATCTGATGCTGACTGTACTGTGTATCTGCTCCATCTAATGCTGATTGTACTGTGTATCTGATGCTGACTTTACTGTGTAACTGCTCATCAGCTATCTGATGCTGACTATAATGTGTATTTGCTCAGCAGCGATCTGATGCTGACTTTACTGAGTATCTGCTCAGTAGCTGTCTGATGCTGACTGTACTGTGCAACTGCTCATCAGCTACCTGATGCTGACTGCACTGTGTATGTTCTCATCGGGTATCTTATGCTGACTGCACTGTGTATCTGCTCATCGGCTATCTGATGCTGATTGTACTGTGTATGTGCTCATCAGCTACCTGATGCTGACTGTACTGTATATCTGCTCTATTTTATGCTGACTGTACTGTGTATCTGCTCTTCAGCTATCTGATGCTGACTACACTGGGTATCTGCTCAATGGCTATCTGATGCTGACTGTAATGTCTGTCTGCGCATCAGCTATTTGATACTGACTGTACTGTGTATCTGCTCATCGGCTATCTGATGCAGACTGTACTGAGTATCTGCTCATCGGCTATTTGATGCTGACTGTACTGTGTATCTACTCTACCTGATGCTGGCTGTACTGCGTATCTGCTCATCAGCTATCTGATGCTGACTGTACTGTGTGTCTGCTCATCAGCTTTCTGATGCTGACTTAATGTGTATCTGCTCATCGGCTATCTGATGCTGACTGTACTCTGTTTCTGTTCATCGGCTATCTGATGCTGACTTTACTGTGTATCTGCTCATTGGCTAGCTGATGCTGACTGTACTGTGTATCTGCTCATCGGCTATTTGATGCTGACTGTACTGTGTTTCTGCTCATTGGCTGTCTGTTGGTGACTGTACTGTGTATCTCCTCATCAGCTTTCTGATGCTGACTGTACTGTGTAACCCCTCATTGTCTATCTGATGCTGACTGTACTGCATGTCTGCTCATCAGTTATCTGATGCTGACTGTACCGTTTATCTGCTCATCAGCTATCTGACGCTGATTGCACTGTGTATCTGCTCTATCTGATGCTGACTATACTGTGTTTCTGCTCATCAGCTACTGATGCTGACTGTACTGTGTATCTTCTCAGCAGCTATCTGATGTTAACTGTACTGTGTGTCTGCTCTATCTGATGCTGATTGTACTGTGTATCTGCTTTATCTGATGCTGACTTTACAGTGTGTCTGCTCATTAGTTATCAGATGCTGATTGTACAGTGCATCTGCTCAGCAGCTATCTGATGCTGTCTGTACTGTGTATCTCCTCATCAGCTATCTGATGCTGACTGTACTGTGTATCTGCTCATCAGCTATCTGATGCTGACTGAACTGTGTATCTACTCTATCTGATGCTGACTGTACTGTGTATTTGCTCATCAGCTGTCTGATGCTGACTGCACTGTGTATCTGCTCAGCAGCTATCTGACGCTGACTGTACTGTGTAGCTTCTCAACAGCTATCTGATGCTGACTGTACTGTGTATCTGCTCAACAGCTATCTGTTGCTGACTGTAGTGTGTATATGCTCTATCTGATGCTGACTGTACTGTGTATGTTTTATCTGATGCTGACTGTACTGTGTATCTGCTCAACAGCTATCTGTTGCTGACTGTACTGTATATATGCTCTTTCTGATGCTGACTGTACTGTGTAACTGCTCATCAGCTATCTGAATCTGACTGTACTGTCTATCTGCACATCGGCTATCTGATGCTGACTGTACTGTGCATCTCCTCATTAGCGATCTGATGCTGACTATACTGTGTATGTTCTCATCAGCTATCTGATGCTGACTGTACTGTGTATCTGCTCTTTGGCTATCTGATGCTGACTGTACTGTTTATCTGCTCTGTCTGATGCTGATTGTATTGTGTATCTGCTGTATCTGATGCTGACTGTACTGTGTAACTGCTCATCAGCTATCTGAATCTGACTGTACTGTGTATCTGCTCATCGGCTATCTGATGCTGACTGTACTGTGCATCTGCTCATTAGTCATCTGATGCTGACTGTACTGTGTATGTTCCCTTCGGCTATCTGATGCTGACTTTACTGTGTATCTGCTCATCGGCTCTCTGATGCTGATTGTATTGTGTATGTGCTAGTCTGCTATCTGATGCTGACTGTACTGTGTATCTGCTCATCGGCTATCTGATGCAGATTTTACTGTGTATCTCCTCATCAACTACCTGATGCTGACTGTACTGTGTAACTGCTCATTAGCTATCTGATGCTGACTGTACTGTGTATCTGCTCAATGGCTATCTCATGCTGAATGTACTGTGTATCTGCTCATCATCTATCTGATGCTGACTGTACTGTGTATCTGCTCTCTCTGATGCTGACTGTACTATGTATCTGCTCAGCAGCTATCTGGTGCTGACTATACTGTGTACCTGCTCAACAGCTATCTGATGCTGACTGTACTGCGTATCTGCTCATTGGCTACCTGATGCTGACTGTACTGTGTATCTGCTCATTGGCTATTTGATGCTGACTGTACTGTGTTTCTGCTCATCGGCTGTCTGTTGGCGACTGTACTGTGTATCTCCTCATCAGCTTTCTGATGCTGACTGTACTGTGTATCCCCTCATTGTCTATCTGATGCTGACTGTACTGCGTGTCTGCTCATCAGTTATCTGATGCCGACCATACCGTTTATCTGCTCATCAGCTATCTGACGCTGATTGCACTGTGTATCTGCTCTATCTGATGCTGACTATACTGTGTTTCTGCTCATCAGCTACCCCGAGCCGGCGGAAAACAGTACTCAAGCCGCTGAATCACTTACAAATGCCTTCTACCAGCACCTGCAGGACTGCATGGATAAGGCAATCCCAAGCAAAACAAAGACTCTTTGTACCAAAGGCAAGCATCCAGTCTGGTGGACCCCAGCCATAAACAAACTCTACAACAAAAGGAGGAAGCTACTACAAGATAGAGCAAAATCCTTAAAAGGTAAGACACCCTTGATCACTATAAGTAAAAAACTAAGAGCTCTCATAAAATCATCCAAAGCAAATTTCGAGAGAAAAATAGCTAAAGACTCAAAGACAATCATAAGGCCTTCTTTAGCTATGTTAGAAACCTGGGAGGAAACTCCCAGATATGCTCAGAGCTAGTTCAAAATGATGTGATTACTGATCCTACAGACATTGCCAACATACTGGCTGACAGGTTCAGTGCAAACTTCTCCCCTCCCAAAAGGAGAGATATCTATACCAAGCGATTGCAGCCCCCAAACATCTCCAGCACCCAAGTGAGAACTGCTCTCTCCAAAGCAAAAACACAGCATCCATGGGACCTGATGGTGTCCCGGCTGTGTGCTCCATGAACTCAATGAGGAATTAAACCCACAGCTAGGACAGCTGTTTAATCAAAGTCTTACCTCTGGATCATTGCCCACCCAGGGGTGGCACTGCAACTGTGGTACCACTTCACAAAGCGGTGCCTCCACCCTGGAAATTACCGCCCATTAGCTTGACAAGCCTTATCTGCAAAGCCATGGAGAGGATCATAATGGACCTCATAAATAAAGACATAGGGAATTTGCAGACTTTGGATCCAACCCAGTTTGGCTTTGTCAAAGGCAGATCATGCCTTTTAAACTTGGTTGACTTTTGAAACAGTCACCAAAGCCATTGATGAGGAAAGGCAGTCCATACAGCCTACCTCGATCTGGCTAAGGCCTCGATACAATACCCCATTCGGGTATCATTGAAAAACTCATCAGCTTAAATGTCAACCCATACATCACAAGATGGGTTGCAAACTGGCTGAGTGACAGAACCCACAGGGTCAGAGCTGCTGGCGCCATGTCAGACTCAAAGCCTGTCACAAGTGGTGTCCCACAGGGCTCAGTCCTGGCCCACTCTTGTTTGGCATCTACTTTTCCAAGTACAAGCAAACACAGGAGGGTTATGGCTGACAAAGTTTGCAGATGACTGCAAACTGGCGCCATAGTAGAAAACACATCTGACACAGATATCCTTCAGAAGGGTCTCACAGAAGCGGATAACTGGTGCCAGCCACGGCCTAAAGTTAAATGCCAAAAATGCATAGTCATACCCTTGGAAAAACAAGGTTACTAGCTACCAAATAGGTGGCAATCCACTGAGCACAGAAGAAGTTATCAGGGACCTGGGGACCCAGGTTGATAGTAGTCTGTCATTCGACACCCATGTAGCTAAAGTAGTTAGGAAGACCTTCTACATTGCCCACCTTATCATGAAGGGATTCTCATCTAGATCAAGGGAGGTCATAGTCTCCCTTTACTCATCACTCATCAGACCAATGATTGAGTACAATGCCCCATTCGAATGTATCTGACCCGACACTTGCAGCAGCTGGAGAGGCCACAAAGTTCCTCACCAAAAGGATAAAGGGTCTCAAAAATCTGTCCTATGCTGCCCGACTGAAAGACCTCCAGCTCTATTCAGTGCTTGCTCAGAGGTGACCTTTGCCTAACATACAAGGCCATGTCAAACCCAGATTTGATGAATATGCTTCACCTCAAAAATCTAGATCCATCAGAGCCACAAGGCGGGGAGACTTAAACCTTGACACGGCTATTAATAGGGGCGTGCTGGAGGATAGATTCATCACCCAAAGACTCCCTATGCTGTGGAACAAAATCCCGGTACATGTGAGGCAGAGCACCTCGCTGGCCTTGTTCAAGAGAAATCTTGACCAATGGATGGGAGATCGCAGATATACCCCAGGGATTACCTCAGTGTCACTGCTCGACAGAGGCACAGAAAAATAATGGGTATAGTTCCCCATACTAAAGGGGTGGCCTAAGCCACAAAACGATGGGCTAGGCTTGTAAATGCCCTCGGGCAGATAGCCTAGTATGAACCTATGAACCTATGAACCTATGAACTGATGCTGACTGTACTGTGTATCTTCTCAGCAGCTATCTGATGTTAACTCTACTGTGTGTCTGCTCTATCTGATGCTGATTGTACTGTGTATCTGCTTTATCTGATGCTGACTTTACAGTGTGTCTGCTCATTAGTTATCAGATGCTGATTGTACAGTGCATCTGCTCAGCAGCTATCTGATGCTGACTGTACTGTGTATCTCCTCATCAGCTATCTGATGCTGACTGTACTGTGTATCTGCTCATCAGCTATCTGATGCTGACTGAACTGTGTATCTACTCTATCTGATGCTGACTGCACTGTGTATTTGCTCATCAGCTGTCTGATGCTGACTGCACTGTGTATCTGCTCAGCAGCTATCTGATGCTGACTGTACTGTGTAGCTTCTCAACAGCTATCTGATGCTGACTGCACTGTGTATCTGCTCAACAGCTATCTGTTGCTGACTGTAGTGTGTATATGCTCTATCTGATGCTGACTGTACTGTGTATGTTTTATCTGATGCTGACTGTACTGTGTATCTGCTCAACAGCTATCTGTTGCTGACTGTACTGTATATATGCTCTTTCTGATGCTGACTGTACTGTGTATCTGCTCATCAGCTATCTGATGCTGACTGTACTGTACATCTGCTCAGCAGCGCTCTGATGCTGACTGTACTGTGTAACTGCTCATCAGCTATCTGAATCTGACTGTACTGTCTATCTGCACATTGGCTATCTGATGCTGACTGTACTGTGTATGTTCTCATCAGCTATCTGATGCTGACTGTACTGTGTATCTGCTCTTTGGCTATCTGATGCTGACTGTACTGTTTATCTGCTCTGTCTGATGCTGATTGTATTGTGTATCTGCTGTATCTGATGCTGACTGTACTGTGTAACTGCTCATCAGCTATCTGAATCTGACTGTACTGTGTATCTGCTCATCGGCTATCTGATGCTGACTGTACTGTGCATCTGCTCATTAGTCATCTGATGCTGAATGTACTGTGTATGTTCTCTTCGGCTATCTGATGCTGACTTTACTGTGTATCTGCTCATCGGCTCTCTGATGCTGATTGTATTGTGTATGTGCTAGTCTGCTATCTGATGCTGACTGTACTATGTATCTGCTCATCGGCTATCTGATGCAGATTTTACTGTGTATCTCCTCATCAACTACCTGATGCTGACTGTACTGTGTAACTGCTCATTAGCTATCTGATGCTGACTGTATTGTGTATCTGCTCAATGGCTATCTCATGCTGAATGTACTGTGTATCTGCTCATCATCTATCTGATGCTGACTGTACTGTGTATCTGCTCTCTCTGATGCTGACTGTACTATGTATCTGCTCAACAGCTATCTGGTGCTGACTATAGTGTGTACCTGCTCAACAGCTATCTGATGCTGACTGTACTGCGTATCTGCTCATTGGCTACCTGATGCTGACTGTACTGTGTTTCTGCTCATTGGCTATTTGATGCTGACTGTACTGTGTTTCTGCTCATCGGCTGTCTGTTGGCGACTGTACTGTGTATCTCCTCATCAGCTTTCTGATGCTGACTGTACTGTGTATCCCCTCATTGTCTATCTGATGCTGACTGTACTGCGTGTCTGCTCATCAGTTATCTGATGCCGACCGTACCGTTTATCTGCTCATCAGCTATCTGGCGCTGATTGCACTGTGTATCTGCTCTATCTGATGCTGACTATACTGTGTTTCTGCTCATCAGCTACTGATGCTGACTGTACTGTGTATCTTCTCAGCAGCTATCTGATGTTAACTCTACTGTGTGTCTGCTCTATCTGATGCTGATTGTACTGTGTATCTGCTTTATCTGATGCTGACTTTACAGTATGTCTGCTCATTAGTTATCAGATGCTGATTGTACAGTGCATCTGCTCAGCAGCTATCTGATGCTGACTGTACTGTGTATCTCCTCATCAGCTATCTGATGCTGACTGTACTGTGTATCTGCTCATCAGCTATCTGATGCTGACTGAACTGTGTATCTACTCTATCTGATGCTGACTGTACTGTGTATTTGCTCATCAGCTGTCTGATGCTGACTGCACTGTGTATCTGCTCAGCAGCTATCTGATGCTGACTGTACTGTGTAGCTTCTCAACAGCTATCTGATGCTGACTGTACTGTGTATCTGCTCAACATCTATCTTTTGCTGACTGTAGTGTGTATATGCTCTATCTGATGCTGACTGTACTGTGTATGTTTTATCTTATGCTGACTGTACTGTGTATCTGCTCATCAGCTATCTGATGCTGACTGTACTGTACATCTGCTCAGCAGCGCTCTGATGCTGACTGTACTGTGTAACTGCTCATCAGCTGTCTGAATCTGACTGTACTGTCTATCTGCACATCGGCTATCTGATGCTGACTGTACTGTGTATCTCCTCATTAGCGATCTGATGCTGACTGTACTGTGTATGTTCTCATCAGCTATCTGATGCTGACTGTACTGTGTATCTGCTCTTTGGCTATCTGATGCTGACTGTACTGTTTATCTGCTCTGTCTGATGCTGATTGTATTGTGTATCTGCTGTATCTGATGCTGACTGTACTGTGTAACTGCTCATCAGCTATCTGAATCTGACTGTACTGTGTATCTGCTCATCGGCTATCTGATGCTGACTGTACTGTGCATATGCTCATTAGTCATCTGATGCTGACTGTACTGTGTATGTTCTCTTGGCTATCTGATGCTGACTTTACTGTGTATCTGCTCATTGGCTCTCTGATGCTGATTGTATTGTGTATGTGCTAGTCTGCTATCTGATGCTGACTGTACTGTGTATCTGCTCATCGGCTATCTGATGCAGATTTTACTGTGTATCTCCTCATCAACTACCTGATGCTGACTGTACTGTGTAACTGCTCATTAGCTATCTGATGCTGACTGTACTGTGTATCTGCTCAATGGCTATCTCATGCTGAATGTACTGTGTATCTGCTCATCATCTGTCTGATGCTGACTGTACTGTGTATCTGCTCTCTCTGATGCTGACTGTACTATGTATCTGCTCAACAGCTATCTGTTGCTGACTATACTGTGTACCTGCTCAACAGCTATCTGATGCTGACTGTACTGCATATCTGCTCATTGGCTACCTGATGCTGACTGCACTGTGTATCTACTCTGATGCTGACTGTACTGTCTATTTGCTCTATCTGATGCTGACTGTACTGTGTATCTGCTCATGAGCTATCTGATTCTGACTGTTCTGTGTATCTGCTCATCAGCTATCTGATGCTGACTGTTCTGTGTATCTGCTCATCGGCTAGTTGATGCTGACTGTACTGTGTATCTGCTCATCAGCTATCTGATGCTGACTGTAATGTGTATTTGCTCAGCAGCGATCTGATGCTGACTTTACTGAGTATCTGCTCAGTAGCTGTCTGATGCTGACTGTACAGTGTAACTGCTCATCAGCTATCTTATACTGACTGCACTTTGTATTTGCACATCGGCTATCTGATGCTGACTGTACTGTGTATCTATTCTATCTGATGCTGACTGTACTTTGTATCTGCTCATCTGTGGTCTGATGCAGATTGTACTGTGTATCTCTTCATCAGCTACCTGATGCTGGCTGTACTGTATACCTGCTCTATTTTATGCTGACTGTACTATGTATCCACTCATCGGCCATCTGATGCTGACTGTACTGTGTATCTCCTCATCAGCTATCTGATGCCGACTGTACTGTGTATCTGCTCATTGGCTATCTGATCCTGACTATACTGTGTTTCTTCCCTCAGCTATCTGATGCTGACTGTACTGTTTAACTCCTCATCAACTATCTGATGCTGACTGTACTGTGTATCTCCTCATCAGCTATCTGATGCTGACTGTACTGTGTATCTGCTCTATCTGATGCTGATTGTACTGTGTATCTATTCTGCCTGAAGCTGACAGTAGTGTTTAACTGCTCATCAGCTATCTGATGCTAAGTGTACTGTGCATCTGCTCATCGGCTTTTTGATGCTGACTGTACTTTGTATCTGCTCATTGGCTATTTGATGCTGACTGTACTGTGTATCTGCTCATTGGCAATCTGATGCTGATTGTACTGTGTATCTGCTCATTAGCTATCTGATGCTGACTGTACTGTGTATCTGCTCCATCTAATGCTGATTGTACTGTGTATCTGATGCTGACTTTACTGTGTAACTGCTCATCAGCTATCTGATGCTGACTATAATGTGTATTTGCTCAGCAGCGATCTGATGCTGACTTTACTGAGTATCTGCTCAGTAGCTGTCTGATGCTGACTGTACTGTGCAACTGCTCATCAGCTACCTGATGCTGACTGCACTGTGTATGTTCTCATCGGGTATCTTATGCTGACTGCACTGTATATCTGCTCATCGGCTATCTGATGCTGATTGTACTGTGTATGTGCTCATCAGCTACCTGATGCTGACTGTACTGTATATCTGCTCTATTTTATGCTGACTGTACTGTGTATCTGCTCTTCAGCTATCTGATGCTGACTACACTGGGTATCTGCTCAATGGCTATCTGATGCTGACTGTAATGTCTGTCTGCGCATCAGCTATTTGATACTGACTGTACTGTGTATCTGCTCATCGGCTATCTGATGCAGACTGTACTGAGTATCTGCTCATCGGCTATTTGATGCTGACTGTACTGTGTATCTACTCTACCTGATGCTGGCTGTACTGCGTATCTGCTCATCAGCTATCTGATGCTGACTGTACTATGTGTCTGCTCATCAGCTTTCTGATGCTGACTTAATGTGTATCTGCTCATCGGCTATCTGATGCTGACTGTACTCTGTTTCTGTTCATCGGCTATCTGATGCTGACTTTACTGTGTATCTGCTCATTGGCTAGCTGATGCTGACTGTACTGTGTATCTGCTCATCGGCTATTTGATGCTGACTGTACTGTGTTTCTGCTCATTGGATGTCTGTTGGTGACTGTACTGTGTATCTCCTCATCAGCTTTCTGATGCTGACTGTACTGTGTAACCCCTCATTGTCTATCTGATGCTGACTGTACTGCATGTCTGCTCATCAGTTATCTGATGCTGACTGTACCGTTTATCTGCTCATCAGCTATCTGGCTGATTGCACTGTGTATCTGCTCTATCTGATGCTGACTATACTGTGTTTCTGCTCATCAGCTACTGATGCTGACTGTACTGTGTATCTTCTCAGCAGCTATCTGATGTTAACTGTACTGTGTGTCTGCTCTATCTGATGCTGATTGTACTGTGTATCTGCTTTATCTGATGCTGACTTTACAGTGTGTCTGCTCATTAGTTATCAGATGCTGATTGTACAGTGCATCTGCTCAGCAGCTATCTGATGCTGACTGTACTGTGTATCTCCTCATCAGCTATCTGATGCTGACTGTACTGTGTATCTGCTCATCAGCTATCTGATGCTGACTGAACTGTGTATCTACTCTATCTGATGCTGACTGTACTATGTATTTGCTCATCAGCTGTCTGATGCTGACTGCACTGTGTATCTGCTCAGCAGCTATCTGACACTGACTGTACTGTGTAGCTTCTCAACAGCTATCTGATGCTGACTGTACTGTGTATCTGCTCAACAGCTATCTGTTGCTGACTGTAGTGTGTATATGCTCTATCTGATGCTGACTGTACTGTGTATGTTTTATCTGATGCTGACTGTACTGTGTATCTGCTCAACAGCTATCTGTTGCTGACTGTACTGTATATATGCTCTTTCTGATGCTGACTGTACTGTGTAACTGCTCATCAGCTATCTGAATCTGACTGTACTGTCTATCTGCACATCGGCTATCTGATGCTGACTGTACTGTGCATCTCCTCATTAGCGATCTGATGCTGACTATACTGTGTATGTTCTCATCAGCTATCTGATGCTGACTGTACTGTGTATCTGCTCTTTGGCTATCTGATGCTGACTGTACTTTTTATCTGCTCTGTCTGATGCTGATTGTATTGTGTATCTGCTGTATCTGATGGTGACTGTACTGTGTAACTGCTCATCAGCTATCTGAATCTGACTGTACTGTGTATCTGCTCATCGGCTCTCTGATGCTGACTGTACTGTGCATCTGCTCATTAGTCACCTGATGCTGACTGTACTGTGTATGTTCCCTTCGGCTATCTGATGCTGACTTTACTGTGTATCTGCTCATCGGCTCTCTGATGCTGATTGTATTGTGTATGTGCTAGTCTGCTATCTGATGCTGACTGTACTGTGTATCTGCTCATCGGCTATCTGATGCAGATTTTACTGTGTATCTCCTCATCAACTACCTGATGCTGACTGTACTGTGTAACTGCTCATTAGCTATCTGATGCTGACTGTACTGTGTATCTGCTCAATGGCTATCTCATGCTGAATGTACTGTGTATCTGCTCATCATCTATCTGATGCTGACTGTACTGTGTATCTGCTCTCTCTGATGCTGACTGTACTATGTATCTGCTCAGCAGCTATCTGGTGCTGACTATACTGTGTACCTGCTCAACAGCTATCTGATGCTGACTGTACTGCGTATCTGCTCATTGGCTACCTGATGCTGACTGTACTGTGTATCTGCTCATTGGCTATTTGATGCTGACTGTACTGTGTTTCTGCTCATCGGCTGTCTGTTGGCGACTGTACTGTGTATCTCCTCATCAGCTTTCTGATGCTGACTGTACTGTGTATCCCCTCATTGTCTATCTGATGCTGACTGTACTGCGTGTCTGCTCATCAGTTATCTGATGCCGACCATACCATTTATCTGCTCATCAGCTATCTGACGCTGATTGCACTGTGTATCTGCTCTATCTGATGCTGACTATACTGTGTTTCTGCTCATCAGCTACTGATGCTGACTGTACTGTGTATCTTCTCAGCAGCTATCTGATGTTAACTCTACTGTGTGTCTGCTCTATCTGATGCTGATTGTACTGTGTATCTGCTTTATCTGATGCTGACTTTACAGTGTGTCTGCTCATTAGTTATCAGATGCTGATTGTACAGTGCATCTGCTCAGCAGCTATCTGATGCTGACTGTACTGTGTATCTCCTCATCAGCTATCTGATGCTGACTGTACTGTGTATCTGCTCATCAGCTATCTGATGCTGACTGAACTGTGTATCTACTCTATCTGATGCTGACTGTACTGTGTATTTGCTCATCAGCTGTCTGATGCTGACTGCACTGTGTATCTGCTCAGCAGCTATCTGATGCTGACTGTACTGTGTAGCTTCTCAACAGCTATCTGATGCTGACTGTACTGTGTATCTGCTCAACAGCTATATGTTGTTGACTGTAGTGTGTATATGCTCTATCTGATGCTGACTGTACTGTGTATGTTTTATCTGATGCTGACTGTACTGTGTATCTGCTCAACAGCTATCTGTTGCTGACTGTACTGTATATATGCTCTTTCTGATGCTGACTGTACTGTGTATCTGCTCATCAGCTATCTGATGCTGACTGTACTGTACATCTGCTCAACAGCTATCTGATGCTGACTGTACTGTGTATCTGCTCAACAGCTATCTGTTGTTGACTGTAGTGTGTATATGCTCTATCTGATGCTGACTGTACTGTGTATGTTTTATCTGATGCTGACTGTACTGTGTATCTGCTCAACAGCTATCTGTTGCTGACTGTACTGTATATATGCTCTTTCTGATGCTGACTGTACTGTGTAGTTGCTCATCAGCTGTCTGATGCTGACTGCACTGTGTATCTGCTCAGCAGCTATCTGAATCTGACTGTACTGTCTATCTGCACATTGGCTATCTGATGCTGACTGTACTGTGTATGTTCTCATCAGCTATCTGATGCTGACTGTACTGTGTATCTGCTCTTTGGCTATCTGATGCTGACTGTACTGTTTATCTGCTCTGTCTGATGCTGATTGTATTGTGTATCTGCTGTATCTGATGCTGACTGTACTGTGTAACTGCTCATCAGCTATCTGAATCTGACTGTACTGTGTATCTGCTCATCGGCTATCTGATGCTGACTGTACTGTGCATCTGCTCATTAGTCATCTGATGCTGACTGTACTGTGTATGTTCTCTTCGCTATCTGATGCTGACTTTACTGTGTATCTGCTCATCGGCTCTCTGATGCTGATTGTATTGTGTATGTGCTAGTCTGCTATCTGATGCTGACTGTACTATGTATCTGCTCATCGGCTATCTGATGCAGATTTTACTGTGTATCTCCTCATCAACTACCTGATGCTGACTGTACTGTGTAACTGCTCATTAGCTATCTGATGCTGACTGTACTGTGTATCTGCTCAATGGCTATCTCATGCTGAATGTACTGTGTATCTGCTCATCATCTATCTGATGCTGACTGTACTGTGTATCTGCTCTCTCTGATGCTGACTGTACTATGTATCTGCTCAGCAGCTATCTGGTGCTGACTATAGTGTGTACCTGCTCAACAGCTATCTGATGCTGACTGTACTGCGTATCTGCTCATTGGCTACCTGATGCTGACTGTACTGTGTTTCTGCTCATTGGCTATTTGATGCTGACTGTACTGTGTTTCTGCTCATCGGCTGTCTGTTGGCGACTGTACTGTGTATCTCCTCATCAGCTTTCTGATGCTGACTGTACTGTGTATCCCCTCATTGTCTATCTGATGCTGACTGTACTGCGTGTCTGCTCATCAGTTATCTGATGCCGACCGTACCGTTTATCTGCTCATCAGCTATCTGACGCTGATTGCACTGTGTATCTGCTCTATCTGATGCTGACTATACTGTGTTTCTGCTCATCAGCTACTGATGCTGACTGTACTGTGTATCTTCTCAGCAGCTATCTGATGTTAACTCTACTGTGTGTCTGCTCTATCTGATGCTGATTGTACTGTGTATCTGCTTTATCTGATGCTGACTTTACAGTATGTCTGCTCATTAGTTATCAGATGCTGATTGTACAGTGCATCTGCTCAGCAGCTATCTGATGCTGACTGTACTGTGTATCTCCTCATCAGCTATCTGATGCTGACTGTACTGTGTATCTGCTCATCAGCTATCTGATGCTGACTGAACTGTGTATCTACTCTATCTGATGCTGACTGTACTGTGTATTTGCTCATCAGCTGTCTGATGCTGACTGCACTGTGTATCTGCTCAGCAGCTATCTGATGCTGACTGTACTGTGTAGCTTCTCAACAGCTATCTGATGCTGACTGTACTGTGTATCTGCTCAACATCTATCTTTTGCTGACTGTAGTGTGTATATGCTCTATCTGATGCTGACTGTACTGTGTATGTTTTATCTGATGCTGACTGTACTGTGTATCTGCTCATCAGCTATCTGATGCTGACTGTACTGTACATCTGCTCAGCAGCGCTCTGATGCTGACTGTACTGTGTAACTGCTCATCAGCTATCTGAATCTGACTGTACTGTCTATCTGCACATCGGCTATCTGATGCTGACTGTACTGTGCATCTCCTCATTAGCAATATGATGCTGATTGTACTGTGTATGTGCTCATCAGCTACCTGATGCTGACTGTACTGTATATCTGCTCTATTTTATGCTGACTGTACTGTGTATCTGCTCTTCAGCTATCTGATGCTGACTACACTGGGTATCTGCTCAATGGCTATCTGATGCTGACTGTAATGTCTGTCTGCGCATCAGCTATTTGATACTGACTGTACTGTGTATCTGCTCATCGGCTATCTGATGCAGACTGTACTGAGTATCTGCTCATCGGCTATTTGATGCTGACTGTACTGTGTATCTACTCTACCTGATGCTGGCTGTACTGCGTATCTGCTCATCAGCTATCTGATGCTGACTGTACTGTGTGTCTGCTCATCAGCTTTCTGATGCTGACTTAATGTGTATCTGCTCATCGGCTATCTGATGCTGACTGTACTCTGTTTCTGTTCATCGGCTATCTGATGCTGACTTTACTGTGTATCTGCTCATTGGCTAGCTGATGCTGACTGTACTGTGTATCTGCTCATCGGCTATTTGATGCTGACTGTACTGTGTTTCTGCTCATTGGCTGTCTGTTGGTGACTGTACTGTGTATCTCCTCATCAGCTTTCTGATGCTGACTGTACTGTGTAACCCCTCATTGTCTATCTGATGCTGACTGTACTGCATGTCTGCTCATCAGTTATCTGATGCTGACTGTACCGTTTATCTGCTCATCAGCTATCTGACGCTGATTGCACTGTGTATCTGCTCTATCTGATGCTGACTATACTGTGTTTCTGCTCATCAGCTACTGATGCTGACTGTACTGTGTATCTTCTCAGCAGCTATCTGATGTTAACTGTACTGTGTGTCTGCTCTATCTGATGCTGATTGTACTGTGTATCTGCTTTATCTGATGCTGACTTTACAGTGTGTCTGCTCATTAGTTATCAGATGCTGATTGTACAGTGCATCTGCTCAGCAGCTATCTGATGCTGACTGTACTGTGTATCTCCTCATCAGCTATCTGATGCTGACTGTACTGTGTATCTGCTCATCAGCTATCTGATGCTGACTGTACTGTGTATCTGCTCATCAGCTATCTGATGCTGACTGTACTGTGTATTTGCTCATCAGCTGTCTGATGCTGACTGCACTGTGTATCTGCTCAGCAGCTATCTGACGCTGACTGTACTGTGTAGCTTCTCAACAGCTATCTGATGCTGACTGTACTGTGTATCTGCTCAACAGCTATCTGTTGCTGACTGTAGTGTGTATATGCTCTATCTGATGCTGACTGTACTGTGTATGTTTTATCTGATGCTGACTGTACTGTGTATCTGCTCAACAGCTATCTGTTGCTGACTGTACTGTATATATGCTCTTTCTGATGCTGACTGTACTGTGTAACTGCTCATCAGCTATCTGAATCTGACTGTACTGTCTATCTGCACATCGGCTATCTGATGCTGACTGTACTGTGCATCTCCTCATTAGCGATCTGATGCTGACTATACTGTGTATGTTCTCATCAGCTATCTGATGCTGACTGTACTGTGTATCTGCTCTTTGGCTATCTGATGCTGACTGTACT
Source organism: Protopterus annectens (assembly GCF_019279795.1). Taxonomy (NCBI): domain Eukaryota; kingdom Metazoa; phylum Chordata; order Ceratodontiformes; family Protopteridae; genus Protopterus; species Protopterus annectens. Next base: position 1,355,757,014 of record NC_056747.1, read on the forward strand.
GTTTATCTGCTCTGTCTGATGCTGATTGTATTGTGTATCTGCTGTATCTGATGCTGACTGTACTGTGTAACTGCTCATCAGCTATCTGAATCTGACTGTACTGTGTATCTGCTCATCGGCTATCTGATGCTGACTGTACTGTGCATCTGCTCATTAGTCATCTGATGCTGACTGTACTGTGTATGTTCCCTTCGCTATCTGATGCTGACTTTACTGTGTATCTGCTCATCGGCTCTCTGATGCTGATTGTATTGTGTATGTGCTAGTCTGCTATCTGATGCTGACTGTACTGTGTATCTGCTCATCGGCTATCTGATGCAGATTTTACTGTGTATCTCCTCATCAACTACCTGATGCTGACTGTACTGTGTAACTGCTCATTAGCTATCTGATGCTGACTGTACTGTGTATCTGCTCAATGGCTATCTCATGCTGAATGTACTGTGTATCTGCTCATCATCTATCTGATGCTGACTGTACTGTGTATCTGCTCTCTCTGATGCTGACTGTACTATGTATCTGCTCAGCAGCTATCTGGTGCTGACTATACTGTGTACCTGCTCAACAGCTATCTGATGCTGACTGTCTACCTGATGCTGACTGTACTGTGTATCTGCTCATTGGCTATTTGATGCTGACTGTACTGTGTTTCTGCTCATCGGCTGTCTGTTGGCGACTGTACTGTGTATCTCCTCATCAGCTTTCTGATGCTGACTGTACTGTGTATCCCCTCATTGTCTATCTGATGCTGACTGTACTGCGTGTCTGCTCATCAGTTATCTGATGCCGACCATACCGTTTATCTGCTCATCAGCTATCTGACGCTGATTGCACTGTGTATCTGCTCTATCTGATGCTGACTATACTGTGTTTCTGCTCATCAGCTACTGATGCTGACTGTACTGTGTATCTTCTCAGCAGCTATCTGATGTTAACTCTACTGTGTGTCTGCTCTATCTGATGCTGATTGTACTGTGTATCTGCTTTATCTGATGCTGACTTTACAGTGTGTCTGCTCATTAGTTATCAGATGCTGATTGTACAGTGCATCTGCTCAGCAGCTATCTGATGCTGACTGTACTGTGTATCTCCTCATCAGCTATCTGATGCTGACTGTACTGTGTATCTGCTCATCAGCTATCTGATGCTGACTGAACTGTGTATCTACTCTATCTGATGCTGACTGTACTGTGTATTTGCTCATCAGCTGTCTGATGCTGTGTATCTGCTCAGCAGCTATCTGATGCTGACTGTACTGTGGCTTCTCAACAGCTATCTGATGCTGACTGTACTGTGTATCTGCTCAACAGCTATCTGTTGCTGACTGTAGTGTGTATATGCTCTATCTGATGCTGACTGTACTGTGTATGTTTTATCTGATGCTGACTGTACTGTGTATCTGCTCAACAGCTATCTGTTGCTGACTGTACTGTATATATGCTCTTTCTGATGCTGACTGTACTGTGTATCTGCTCATCAGCTATCTGATGCTGACTGTACTGTACATCTGCTCAGCAGCGCTCTGATGCTGACTGTACTGTGTAACTGCTCATCAGCTATCTGAATCTGACTGTACTGTCTATCTGCACATTGGCTATCTGATGCTGACTGTACTGTGTATGTTCTCATCAGCTATCTGATGCTGACTGTACTGTGTATCTGCTCTTTGGCTATCTGATGCTGACTGTACTGTTTATCTGCTCTGTCTGATGCTGATTGTATTGTGTATCTGCTGTATCTGATGCTGACTGTACTGTGTAACTGCTCATCAGCTATCTGAATCTGACTGTACTGTGTATCTGCTCATCGGCTATCTGATGCTGACTGTACTGTGCATCTGCTCATTAGTCATCTGATGCTGACTGTACTGTGTATGTTCTCTTCGGCTATCTGATGCTGACTTTACTGTGTATCTGCTCATCGGCTTTCTGATGCTGATTGTATTGTGTATGTGCTAGTCTGCTATCTGATGCTGACTGTACTATGTATCTGCTCACCGGCTATCTGATGCAGATTTTACTGTGTATCTCCTCATCAACTACCTGATGCTGACTGTACTGTGTAACTGCTCATTAGCTATCTGATGCTGACTGTACTGTGTATCTGCTCAATGGCTATCTCATGCTGAATGTACTGTGTATCTGCTCATCATCTATCTGATGCTGACTGTACTGTGTATCTGCTCTCTCTGATGCTGACTGTACTATGTATCTGCTCAGCAGCTATCTGGTGCTGACTATACTGTGTACCTGCTCAACAGCTATCTGATGCTGACTGTACTGCGTATCTGCTCATTGGCTACCTGATGCTGACTGTACTGTGTTTCTGCTCATTGGCTATTTGATGCTGACTGTACTGTGTTTCTGCTCATCGGCTGTCTGTTGGCGACTGTACTGTGTATCTCCTCATCAGCTTTCTGATGCTGACTGTACTGTGTATCCCCTCATTGTCTATCTGATGCTGACTGTACTGCGTGTCTGCTCATCAGTTATCTGATGCCGACCGTACCGTTTATCTGCTCATCAGCTATCTGACACTGATTGCACTGTGTATCTGCTCTATCTGATGCTGACTATACTGTGTTTCTGCTCATCAGCTACTGATGCTGACTGTACTGTGTATCTTCTCAGCAGCTATCTGATGTTAACTCTACTGTGTGTCTGCTCTATCTGATGCTGATTGTACTGTGTATCTGCTTTATCTGATGCTGACTTTACAGTATGTCTGCTCATTAGTTATCAGATGCTGATTGTACAGTGCATCTGCTCAGCAGCTATCTGATGCTGACTGTACTGTGTATCTCCTCATCAGCTATCTGATGCTGACTGTACTGTGTATCTGCTCATCAGCTATCTGATGCTGACTGAACTGTGTATCTACTCTATCTGATGCTGACTGTACTGTGTATTTGCTCATCAGCTGTCTGATGCTGACTGCACTGTGTATCTGCTCAGCAGCTATCTGATGCTGACTGTACTGTGTATGTTTTATCTGATGCTGACTGTACTGTGTATCTGCTCAACAGCTATCTGTTGCTGACTGTACTGTATATATGCTCTTTCTGATGCTGACTGTACTGTGTATCTGCTCATCAGCTATCTGATGCTGACTGTACTGTACATCTGCTCAGCAGCGCTCTGATGCTGACTGTACTGTGTAACTGCTCATCAGCTATCTGAATCTGACTGTACTGTCTATCTGCACATCGGCTATCTGATGTTGACTGTACTGTGCATCTCCTCATTAGCGATCTGATGCTGACTGTACTGTGTATGTTCTCATCAGCTATCTGATGCTGACTGTACTGTGTATCTGCTCTTTGGCTATCTGATGCTGACTGTACTGTTTATCTGCTCTGTCTGATGCTGATTGTATTGTATATCTGCTGTATCTGATGCTGACTGTACTGTGTAACTGCTCATCAGCTATCTGAATCTGACTGTACTGTGTATCTGCTCATCGGCTATCTGATGCTGACTGTACTGTGCATATGTTCATTAGTCATCTGATGCTGACTGTACTGTGTATGTTCTCTTCGGCTATCTGATGCTGACTTTACTGTGTATCTGCTCATTGGCTCTCTGATGCTGATTGTATTGTGTATGTGCTAGTCTGCTATCTGATGCTGACTGTACTGTGTATCTGCTCATCGGCTATCTGATGCAGATTTTACTGTGTATCTCCTCATCAACTACCTGATGCTGACTGTACTGTGTAACTGCTCATTAGCTATCTGATGCTGACTGTACTGTGTATCTTCTCAATGGCTATCTCATGCTGAATGTACTGTGTATCTGCTCATCATCTGTCTGATGCTGACTGTACTGTGTATCTGCTCTCTCTGATGCTGACTGTACTATGTATCTGCTCAACAGCTATCTGTTGCTGACTATACTGTGTACCTGCTCAACAGCTATCTGATGCTGACTGTACTGCATATCTGCTCATTGGCTACCTGATGCTGACTGCACTGTGTATCTACTCTGATGCTGACTGTACTGTCTATTTGCTCTATCTGATGCTGACTGTACTGTGTATCTGCTCATGAGCTATCTGATTCTGACTGTTCTGTGTATCTGCTCATCAGCTATCTGATGCTGACTGTTCTGTGTATCTGCTCATCGGCTAGTTGATGCTGACTGTACTGTGTATCTGCTCATCAGCTATCTGATGCTGACTGTAATGTGTATTTGCTCAGCAGCGATCTGATGCTGACTTTACTGAGTATCTGCTCAGTAGCTGTCTGATGCTGACTGTACAGTGTAACTGCTCATCAGCTATCTTATACTGACTGCACTGTGTATTTGCACATCGGCTATCTGATGCTGACTGTACTGTGTATCTGTTCTATCTGATGCTGACTGTACTGTGTATCTGCTCTTCAGCTATCTGATGCTGACTGTACTGGGTAACTGCCCATTGGCTATCTGATGCAGACTGTACTGTGTGTCTGCGCCTCAGCTATTTGATGCTGACTGTACTGTGTATTTGCTCATTGGCTATGTGATGCAGACTGTACTGGGTAACTGCTCATCGGCTATTTGATGCCGACTTTACTGTGTATCTACTCTACCTGATGCTGGCTGTACTGCGTATCTGCTCATCAGCTATCTGATGCTGACTGTACTGTGTGTCTGCTCATCAACTATCTGATGCTGACTTACTGTGTATCTGCTCATCGGCTACCTGATGCTGACTGCACTGTGTATCTGCTCTGATGCTGACTGTACTGTCTATTTACTCTATCTGATGCTGACTGTACTGTGTATCTGCTCATGAGCTATCTGATTCTGACTGTTCTGTGTATCTGCTCATCAGCTATCTGATGCTGACTGTTCTGTGTATCTGCTCATCGGCTAGTTGATGCTGACTGTACTGTGTATCTGCTCATCAGCTATCTGATGCTGACTGTACTGTGTATCTGCTCATTGGCTATCTGATCCTGACTATACTGTGTATCTTCTCCTCAGCTATCTGATGCTGACTGTACTGTGTAACTCCTCATCAACTATCTGATGCTGACTGTACTGTGCATCTGCTTATCAGCTATATGATGCTGACTGTAATGTGTATTTGCTCAGCAGCGATGTGATGCTGACTGTACTGATTATCTGCTCAGTAGCTATCTGACGCTGACTGTACTGTGTAACTGCTCATCAGCTATCTGATGCTGACTGTACTGTGTATGTGCTCATAGGCTATCTGATGCTGACTGTACTGTGTATCTGCTCTTTGGCTATCTGATACTGACTGTACTGTGTATGTGCTCATCAGCTATGTGACGCTGACTGTACTGTGTATCTCCTCATCGGTTATCTGATGCAGATTGTACTGTGTATCTCCTCATCAGCTACCTGATGCTGGCTGTACTGTATACCTGCTCTATTTTATGCTGACTGTACTATGTATCCACTCATCGGCCGTCTGATGCTGACTGTACTGTGTATCTCCTCATCAGCTATCTGATGCCGACTGTACTGTGTATCTGCTCATTGGCTATCTGATCCTGACTATACTGTGTTTCTTCTCCTCAGCTATCTGATGCTGACTGTATTGTGTAACTCCTCATCAACTATTTGAGGCTGACTGTACTGTGTATCTCCTCATCAGCTATCTGATGCTGACTGTACTGTGTATCTGCTCTATCTGATGCTGATTATACTGTGTATCTATTCTGTCTGAAGCTGACAGTAGTGTTTAACAGCTCATCAGCTATCTGATGCTAAGTGTACTGTGTATCTGCCCATTGGCTTTTTGATGCTGACTGTACTTTGTATCTGCTCATTGGCTATCTGATGCTGACTGTACTGTGTATCTGCTCATTGGCAATCTGATGCTGATTGTACTGTGTATCTGCTCATTAGATATCTGATGCTGACTGTACTGTGTATCTGCTCTGTCCGATGCTGATTGTACTGTGTATCTGCTGTATTTGATGCTGACTTTACTGTGTAACTGCTCATCAGCTACCTGATGATGGCTGCACTGTGTATGTTCTCATCGGGTATCTTATGCTGACTGCACTGTGTATCTGCTCAGCAGCTATCTGATGCTGACTGTACTGTGTATGTGCTCATCAGCTCCCTGATGCTGGCTGTACTGTATATCTGCTCTATTTATGCTGACTGTACTGTCTATCTTCTCATCGGCTATCTGATGCTGACTGTACTGTTTATCTGCTCATTGGCTAACTGATCCTGACTATACTGTGTGTCTTCTCACCAGCTAGCTGATGCTGACTGTACTGTGTATCTGCTCTATTGGATGCTGACTGTACTGTGTATCTGCTCATCAGCTATCTGATGCTGACTGTAATGTGTATTTGCTCAGCAGCAATCTGATGCTGACTTTACTGAGTATCTGCTCAGTAGCTGTCTGATGCTGACTGTACAGTGTAACTGCTCATCAGCTATCTTATGCTGACTGCACTGTGTATTTGCACATCGGCTATCTGATGCTGACTGTACTGTGTATCTGTTCTATCTGATGCTGACTGTACTGTGTATTTGCTCATCGGCTATGTGATGCAGACTGTACTGGGTAACTGCTCATCGGCTATTTGATGCCGACTTTACTGTGTATCTACTCTACCTGATGCTGGCTGAACTGCGTATCTGCTCATCAGCTATCTGATGCTGACTGTACTGTGTGTCTGCTCATCAGCTTTCTGATGCTGACTTACTGTGTATCTGCTCATCAGCTATCTGATGCTGACTGTACTCTGTTTCTGTTCATCGGCTATCTGATGCTGACTTTACTGTGTATCTGCTCATTGGCTAGCTGATGCTGACTGTACTGTGTATCTGCTCATCAGCTATTTGATGCTGACTGTACTGTGTTTCTGCTCATCGGCTGTCTGTTGGTGACTGTACTGTGTATCTCCTCATCAGCTTTCTGATGCTGACTGTACTGTGTAACCCCTCATTGTCTATCTGATGCTGACTGTACTGCGTGTCTGCTCATCAGTTATCTGATGCCGACCGTACCGTTTATCTGCTCATCAGCTATCTGACGCTGATTGCACTATGTATCTGCTCTATCTGATGCTGACTATACTGTGTTTCTGCTCATCAGCTACTGATGCTGACTGTACTGTGTATCTTCTCAGCAGCTATCTGATGTTAACTGTACTGTGTGTCTGCTCTATCTGATGCTGATTGTACTGTGTATCTGCTTTATCTGATGCTGACTTTACAGTGTGTCTGCTCATTAGTTATCAGATGCTGATTGTACAGTGCATCTGCTCAGCAGCTATCTGATGCTGATTGTACTGTGTATCTCCTCAACAGCTATCTGATGCTGACTGTACTGTGTATCTGCTCATCAGCTATCTGATGCTGACTGAACTGTGTATCTACTCTATCTGATGCTGACTGTACTGTGTATTTGCTCATCAGCTGTCTGATGCTGACTGCACTGTGTATCTGCTCAGCAGCTGTCTGATGCTGACTGTACTGTGTAGCTTCTCAACAGCTATCTGATGCTGACTGTACTGTGCATCTGCTCAACAGCTATCTGTTGCTGACTGTAGTGTGTATATGCTCTATCTGATGCTGACTGTACTGTGTCTGTTTTATCTGATGCTGACTGTACTGTGTATCTGCTCAACAACTATCTGTTGCTGACTGTACTGTATATATGCTCTTTCTGATGCTGACTGTACTGTGTAACTGCTCATCAGCTATCTGAATCTGACTGTACTGTCTATCTGCACATTGGCTATCTGATGCTGACTGTACTGTGCATCTCCTCATTAGCGATCTGATGCTGACTGCACTGTGTATGTTCTCATCAGCTATCTGATGCTGACTGTACTGTGCATCTGCTCTTTGGCTATCTGATGCTGACTGTACTGTTTATCTGCTCTGTCTGATGCTGATTGTATTGTGTATCTGCTGTATCTGATGCTGACTGTACTGTGTAACTGCTCATCAGCTATCTGAATCTGACTGTACTGTGTATCTGCTCATCGGCTATCTGATGCTGACTGTACTGTGCATCTGCTCATTAGTCATCTGATGCTGACTGTACTGTGTATGTTCCCTTCGGCTATCTGATGCTGACTTTACTGTGTATCTGCTCATCGGCTCTCTGATGCTGATTGTATTGTGTATGTGCTAGTCTGCTATCTGATGCTGACTGTACTGTGTATCTGCTCATCGGCTATCTGATGCAGATTTTACTGTGTATCTCCTCATCAACTACCTGATGCTGACTGTACTGTGTAACTGCTCATTAGCTATCTGATGCTGACTGTACTGTGTATCTGCTCAATGGCTATCTCATGCTGAATGTACTGTGTATCTGCTCATCATCTATCTGATGCTGACTGTACTGTGTATCTGCTCTCTCTGATGCTGACTGTACTATGTATCTGCTCAACAGCTATCTGGTGCTGACTATACTGTGTACCTCCTCAACAGCTATCTGATGCTGACTGTACTGCGTATCTGCTCATTGGCTACCTGATGCTGACTGTACTGTGTATCTGCTCATTGGCCATTTGATGCTGACTGTACTGTGTTTCTGCTCATCGGCTGTCTGTTGGCGACTGTACTGTGTATCTCCTCATCAGCTTTCTGATGCTGACTGTACTGCGTGTCTGCTCATCAGTTATCTGATGCCGACCGTACCGTTTATCTGCTCATCAGCTATCTGACGCTGATTGCACTGTGTATCTGCTCTATCTGATGCTGACTATACTGTGTTTCTGCTCATCAGCTACTGATGCTGACTGTACTGTGTATCTTCTCAGCAGCTATCTGATGTTAACTCTACTGTGTGTCTGCTCTATCTGATGCTGATTGTACTGTGTATCTGCTTTATCTGATGCTGACTTTACAGTATGTCTGCTCATTAGTTATCAGATGCTGATTGTACAGTGCATCTGCTCAGCAGCTATCTGATGCTGACTGTACTGTGTATCTCCTCATCAGCTATCTGATGCTGACTGTACTGTGTATCTGCTCATCAGCTATCTGATGCTGACTGAACTGTGTATCTACTCTATCTGATGCTGACTGTACTGTGTATTTGCTCATCAGCTGTCTGATGCTGACTGCACTGTGTGTCTGCTCAGCAGCTATCTGATGCTGACTGTACTGTGTAGCTTCTCAACAGCTATCTGATGCTGACTGTACTGTGTATCTGCTCAACAGCTATCTGTTGCTGACTGTAGTGTGTATATGCTCTATCTGATGCTGACTGTACTGTGTATGTTTTATCTGATGCTGACTGTACTGTGTATCTGCTCAACAGCTATCTGTTGCTGACTGTACTGTATATATGCTCTTTCTGATGCTGACTGTACTGTGTATCTGCTCATCAGCTATCTGATGCTGACTGTACTGTACATCTGCTCAGCGGCGCTCTGATGCTGACTGTACTGTGTAACTGCTCATCAGCTATCTGAATCTGACTGTACTGTCTATCTGCACATCGGCTATCTGATGCTGACTGTACTGTGCATCTCCTCATTAGCGATCTGATGCTGACTGTACTGTGTATGTTCTCATCAGCTATCTGATGCTGACTGTACTGTGTATCTGCTCTTTGGCTATCTGATGCTGACTGTACTGTTTATCTGCTCTGTCTGATGCTGATTGTATTGTGTATCTGCTGTATCTGATGCTGACTGTACTGTGTAACTGCTCATCAGCTATCTGAATCTGACTGTACTGTGTATCTGCTCATCGGCTATCTGATGCTGACTGTACTGTGCATATGCTCATTAGTCATCTGATGCTGACTGTACTGTGTATGTTCTCTTCGGCTATCTGATGCTGACTTTACTGTGTATCTGCTCATCGGCTCTCTGATGCTGATTGTATTGTGTATGTGCTAGTCTGCTATCTGATGCTGACTGTACTGTGTATCTGCTCATCGGCTATCTGATGCAGATTTTACTGTGTATCTCCTCATCAACTACCTGATGCTGACTGTACTGTGTAACTGCTCATTAGCTATCTGATGCTGACTGTACTGTGTATCTGCTCAATGGCTATCTCATGCTGAATGTACTGTGTATCTGCTCATCATCTGTCTGATGCTGACTGTACTGTGTATCTGCTCTCCCTGATGCTGACTGTACTATGTATCTGCTCAACAGCTATCTGGTGCTGACTATACTGTGTACCTGCTCAACAGCTATCTGATGCTGACTGTTCTGCGTATCTGCTCATTGGCTACCTGATGCTGACTGCACTGTGTATCTACTCTGATGCTGACTGTACTGTCTATTTGCACTATCTGATGCTGACTGTACTGTGTATCTGCTCATGAGCTATCTGATTCTGACTGTTCTGTGTATCTGCTCATCAGCTATCTGATGCTGACTGTTCTGTGTATCTGCTCATCGGCTAGTTGATGCTGACTGTACTGTGTATCTGCTCATCAGCTATCTGATGCTGACTGTAATGTGTATTTGCTCAGCAGCGATCTGATGCTGACTTTACTGAGTATCTGCTCAGTAGCTGTCTGATGCTGACTGTACAGTGTAACTGCTCATCAGCTATCTTATGCTGACTGCACTGTGTATTTGCACATCGGCTATCTGATGCTGACTGTACTGTGTATCTGTTCTATCTGATGCTGACTGTACTGTGTATCTGCTCTTCAGCTATCTGATGCTGACTGTACTGGGTAACTGCCCATTGGCTATCTGATGCAGACTGTACTGTGTGTCTGCGCCTCAGCTATTTGATGCTGACTGTACTGTGTATTTGCTCATTGGCTATGTGATGCAGACTGTACTGGGTAACTGCTCATCGGCTATTTGATGCCGACTTTACTGTGTATCTACTCTACCTGATGCTGGCTGTACTGCGTATCTGCTCATCAGCTATCTGATGCTGACTGTACTGTGTGTCTGCTCATCAACTATCTGATGCTGACTTACTGTGCATCTGCTCATCGGCTACCTGATGCTGACTGCACTGTGTATCTGCTCTGATGCTGACTGTACTGTCTATTTACTCTATCTGATGCTGACTGTACTGTGTATCTGCTCATGAGCTATCTGATTCTGACTGTTCTGTGTATTTGCTCATCAGCTATCTGATGCTGACTGTTCTGTGTATCTGCTCATCGGCTAGTTGATGCTGACTGTACTGTGTATCTGCTCATCAGCTATCTGATGCTGACTGTACTGTGTATCTGCTCATTGGCTATCTGATCCTGACTATACTGTGTATCTTCTCCTCAGCTATCTGATGCTGACTGTACTGTGTAACTCCTCATCAACTATCTGATGCTGACTGTACTGTGCATCTGCTTATCAGCTATATGATGCTGACTGTAATGTGTATTTGCTCAGCAGCGATGTGATGCTGACTGTACTGATTATCTGCTCAGTAGCTATCTGACGCTGACTGTACTGTGTAACTGCTCATCAGCTATCTGATGCTGACTGTACTGTGTATGTGCTCATTGGCTATCTGATGCTGACTGTACTGTGTATCTGCTCTTTGGCTATCTGATACTGACTGTACTGTGTATGTGCTCATCAGCTATGTGACGCTGACTGTACTGTGTATCTCCTCATCGGTTATCTGATGCAGATTGTACTGTGTATCTCCTCATCAGCTACCTGATGCTGGCTGTACTGTATACCTGCTCTATTTTATGCTGACTGTACTATGTATCCACTCATCGGCCGTCTGATGCTGACTGTACTGTGTATCTCCTCATCAGCTATCTGATGCTGACTGTACTGTGTATCTGCTCATTGGCTATCTGATCCTGACTATACTGTGTTTCTTCTCCTCAGCTATCTGATGCTGACTGTACTGTGTAACTCCTCATCAACTATTTGATGCTGACTGTACTGTGTATCTCCTCATCAGCTATCTGATGCTGACTGTACTGTGTATCTGCTCTATCTGATGCTGATTGTACTGTGTATCTATTCTGTTTGAAGCTGACATTAGTGTTTAACAGCTCATCAGCTATCTGATGATAAGTGTACTGTGTATCTGCTCATTGGCTTTTTGATGCTGACTGTACTTTGTATCTGCTCATTGGCTATCTGATGCTGACTGTACTGTGTATCTGCTCCATCCGATGCTGATTGTACTGTGTATCTGCTGTATCTGATGCTGACTTTACTGTGTAACTGCTCATCAGCTATCTGATGCTGACTGTAATGTGTATTTGCTCAGCAGTGATCTGATGCTGACTTTACTGAGTATCTGCTCAGTAGCTGTCTGATGCTGACTGTACTGTGTAACTGCTCATCAGCTACCTGATGCTGACTGCACTGTGTATGTTCTCATCGGGTATCTTAAGCTGACTGCACTGTGTATCTGCTCATCAGCTATCTGATGCTGACTGTACTGTGTATGTGCTCATCAGCTCCCTGATGCTGGCTGTACTGTATATCTGCTCTATTTTATGCTGACTGTACTGTCTATCTTCTCATCGGCTATCTGATGCTGACTGTACTGTTTATCTGCTCATTGGCTAACTGGTCCTGACTATACTGTGTGTCTTCTCACCAGCTAGCTGATGCTGATTGTACTGTGTATCTGCTCTATCAGATGCTGACTGTACTGTGTATCTGCTCATCAGCTATCTGATGCTGACTGTAATGTGTATTTGCTCAGCAGCGATCTGATGCTGACTTTACTGAGTATCTGCTCAGTAGCTGTCTGATGCTGACTGTACAGTGTAACTGCTCATTGGCTATCTTATGCTGACTGCACTGTGTATTTGCACATTGGCTATCTGATGCTGACTGTACTGTGTATCTGTTCTATCTGATGCTGACTGTACTGTGTATCTGCTCTTCAGCTATCTGATGCTGACTGTACTGGGTAACTGCCCATTGGCTATCTGATGCAGACTGTACTGTGTGTCTGCGCATCAGCTATTTGATGCTGACTGTACTGTGTATTTGCTCATCGGCTATGTGATGCAGACTGTACTGGGTAACTGCTCATCGGCTATTTGATGCCGACTTTACTGTGTATCTACTCTACCTGATGCTGGCTGTACTGCGTATCTGCTCATCAGCTATCTGATGCTGACTGTACTGTGTGTCTGCTCATCAACTATCTGATGCTGACTTACTGTGTATCTGCTCATCGGCTATCTAATGCTGACTGTACTCTGTTTCTGTTCATTGGCTATCTGATGCTGACTGTACTGTGTATCTGCTCATTGGCTAGCTGATGCTGACTGTACTGTGTATGTTCTCATCTGGTATCTTATGCTGACTTACTGTCTATGTGCTCATCAGCTACCTGATGCTGGCTGTACTGTATATCTGCTCTATTTTATACTGACTGTACTGTGTATCTGCTTATCGGCTATTTGATGCTGACTGTACTGTGCATATGCTCAGCAGCTATCTGATGCTGACTGCACTGCGTATCTGCTCATTGGCTATCTGATGCTGACTGTACTGTGTATCTGCTTATCGGCTATCTGATGCTGACTGTACTGTATATCTGCTCATTGACTATCTGATGCTGACTGTACTGTGTAGTTGTTCTGTCTGATACTGATTGTACTGTGTATCTGCTGTATCTGATGCTGACTTTACTGTGTAACTGCTCATCGGCTATCTGATGGTGACTGTACTGTGTATCTGCTCATTATCTATCTGATGCTGACTGTACTGTGCATCTGCTCATCAGCTACCTGATGCTGACTGTACTGTGTATGTTCTCATAGGGTATCTTATGCTGACTGTACTGTATATCTGCTCATTGACTATCTGATGCTGACTGTACTGTGTAGCTGTTCTGTCTGATACTGATTGTACTGTGTATCTGCTGTATCTGATGCTGACTTTACTGTGTAACTGCTCATCGGCTATCTGATGGTGACTGTACTGTGTATCTGCTCATTGTCTATCTGATGCTGACTGTACTGTGTATTTGCTCATCAGCTGTCTGATGCTGACTGCACTGTGCATCTGCTCAGCAGCTATCTGATGCTGACTGTACTGTGTAGCTTCTCAACAGCTATCTGATGCTGACTGTACTGTGTATCTGCTCAACAGCTATCTGTTGCTGACTGTAGTGTGTATATGCACTATCTGTTGCTGACTGTACTGTGTATCTGTTTTATCTGATGCTGACTGTACTGTGTATCTGCTCAACAGCTATCTGTTGCTGACTGTACTGTGTATATGCTCTTTCTGATGCTGACTGTCCTGTGTATCTGCTCATCAGCTATCTGATGCTGACTGTACTGAGTATCTGCTCAGTAGCTATCTGATGCTGACTGTACTGTGTATCTGCTCTGTCTGATGCTGACTGTACTGTGTATTTGCTCATTGGCTATCTGATGCTGACTGTATTATGTATCTGCTCTACCTGATACTGATTGTACTTTGCATCTGCTCTATATGATGCTGACTGTAATGTGTATCTGCTCAACAGCTATCTGACTCTGACTATACTGTGTATCTGCTCTATCTGATGCTGACTGTACTGTGTATTTGCTCATCGGCTATCTGATGCTGACTGTACTGTGTATCTGGTCATCAGCTATCTGATGCTGATTGTACTGTGTATCTGCTCACTGGCTATCTGTTACTGGCTGTACTGTATATATCTCCTCATTAGCTATCTGATGCTGACTGTACTATTTATCTGCTCAGCAGCTATCTGATGCTGACTGTACTGTGTATCTGATCAGCAGCTATCTGATGCTGACTGTACTGTGTATCTGCTTATTGACTACCTTATGCTGACTTTACTGTGTGCTAATCAACTATCTTATGCTGACTGTACTGTGTAGCTACTCTATCTGATGCTGACTGTATTGTGTATCTGCTTACCAACTATCTGATGCTGACTCCACTGTGTATCTTTCACAGATTCTCTTGGTAGTTTATTTGCTGTTTGCATTTATGGTGGCATAGTGCAACTCATACACTCAAATTCCCTGACATAGGCTACTTTTATGACACAGTTTGTCTTTAAATATTTATAGTTTTTGATTCTGCACAATACAATCATACCACAAAGTGGACAAACACTTACTGTATTACTCACTGTATTTTACTCAATGATGTATTATTTTCAATAATGTATGTAAGCTTATCTCATGTCCTTTTTATTCATCTTTGTATATTAATTACTGTGGAGCTTTTCTCCCCGAGCCTCCTCTTAAAAAAGGCTTTTGCTCAGCCGGACACTCCCGGTCAGCAAATATCAAATAAATAAGTAATGAAGCTATTACATATCCTCATTGTATATCTGTGCCCCTTCCATTCACAGCATTTATCCACGGAAACTGGATACATCTGACCTTCATTTTTATTTTATACATTTAACCAGCCAATCCATAAGCAGTCTGGTTAACTGAGTTACTCAAAGCACATGCTATCTAGCTACAGTGGCTCACTAGGATCATTACACATGATGATCTACATTAAATGGCACTAATCTCTGTATCTCCCTAAATAGTAGCATGCCCCAGCCTCCAACAGTTTATCTGCCTGATTAATGCAGCTTACCTACTTACTGGGAACAATCTATTTGGACTGCTATATCCATAAGAAAGAAGGTTTGGTTTAGACTTCATTTATTGCTGGGCTTACTGATACTCAAACCCTTGATAAAAGTCTGTGAATAAACATAATATGTGCTCACATTCTGAAAATCCCACTGGGCTAATAAACGGAATCATGAAGGTAGTGCAGTAACTTTTGCAACCCCCACTTTGTGCTATTATCTCATGTCAAAATCAGTTAATTTCCTTAATAATGGCACAAGCTGAAGCACAGCAAATAGACATTTATTTATCCTTAGTCAAACGAGTTAGTCCCACCAGGCTAGTGGCCTCTTTTCAGGGAAGACCCATGAAGATGTTTTATGCTACTAGGGTAACCTTGGCCAGGGCATTGGCAAACATCTAAACCACACTATCGAAACAGAATAAATCTTAATTTTCCGTTGTTTCACAGTGTCTCTTTCAATAAGAATGTGTAACCATTCTGTCACACATTTGTGAGCCCCCTGTGCCCACCTAACTTCAAATTGTTTATCAGTAGTGTCAGTAACATGAAAAGGGGTGGTAGGTGTTTTAACAAAGCGTAACCCTCTTGGTGTTATATCTAGGTCAATGTAGACTCAAAATATTAAAGTGCAATGAATTCTCTTTAAATAACATTTTTTCAAGAGAATCTAGCGACCGCTGAATTTCCACTGAAACATTAGCCACATTAGGCCGACCCATACATTGAAAGGGGTTATGTGATCTTTTATTGCCCCCTTCTCTCAAAATTTGTTCCCAGTTTTTAACAGTTTCATTACTTTTAGAACCAGGAATACCTTCAGATTGCATATCTCTCGCTTCTCTCACTTCTCGAACATCTCTAGAAGAACCCAGGAATTGTTCCATAGTAGTTTGTCCATGTTCCATTCCTTCTTCGCGAAACACATGGGGCAATTGTAGAAAGGAAGAGTCACTGGCCATGAAAATATCCAAACCACACTATCGAAACAGAATAAATCCAAACGACAAAGCCAGTAGATTTTTCCTTTTATTAAAACACACCAAAACCTCTCTAGCGCCTCGGCTTAACAGCCTTCCAGGAGATAATACAAACAGAGAAAAATATCTCTTATAAAGATACATCAATCACATTAAAATTCACCAATAAAACAATTAACCAATTTCATCAACACTTTACAAAAGAAACTTCCAATTACACTCCTGATTTAATCCACCAGGAAACAAAGGGTCATACTTTAAAATAAAAACTGCTTCTTTTGACAGTAATTTATTTTTTAAACACATAGTGTTTATAGCTGAAACTTGTTCCAAAATAGTACCTTTTAGACCTTCACATGACCCTCCATGTACTTCATAAAAATGGGTAACTACAGGGCTTTCTAATTTTTTATTTCTTATATCACGAGTATGCTCTTGTAATCTAATCTTAAAGGACCTTTTACTTTCACCAATATAAAATAAATTACATGGGCATTTAAGAGAATAAATAATACCCACTGTATTACAAGTATATTCCTTTATTGGTCTATATTTTATACCATTAATTTTATCAAAATATTTCACTACAAATGGACAAACAGAACAATTGTCACATGCCCAAGTACCAACCCTACCAATTTATTGGCAAACATCTACCTGATGAACTAGCACCGGGTCAGGCAGATGGGACCACAGTTTAACGGCTCATCCAAAGGACGACACACTTAGGAGTACAGCATCTCCTTACACTGCACTGTCAACAATCCATCTACTTGGTGTGGGAATAGAACCCACAGCCTTCTGTACCAAAGGCAAGTCTACAACCTGTTGCACTACTGACATGTAGTTGTCTGTTTATCATCCCCATAAAACACTGACATCCAGTGGGTCTCTCTCATCTTACTGTACAAACAGCAATGAGAATGTCATCTCTTTAGCCAGTTTAGCAAGTAACAGCGTTTTATAACTTTGTGTTGTGATAACCCATATGAGTTGGTATGATGTTTATGGTGTTTGCTTCACAGATATCTGGTACAGAGTTTGATTCTCACCTTTGGGAAGTAGGACTAGGCTTAGAAAAGCTCCCCTTCATTACCTATGAACCTGTTCCTATTTAATTCTCAGAGACAGCACTGCTCCTCAAAAGCCTAGAGGATGGAGCAAGTGGTTTATGAATTTGAACTCATCAGAGCTTTCTTATATAAGATATCTATTGAAGACACCTAAAGAGGCTGAACCAGATTACAAAACAAGGGGTCAGTGGTTTAAGCAACTTACTAGTCTTTCAACAACTTCAGCCTAACTGTTCCTTATATTATTCTCTTCATATCCATCCCCCACCTGATGTGGGATCTTGAATCTTCTTCCAAAATGTTACCCAGGACATTCTCCTTTTTCTTTGACAGTGTAAGGAGTCATTGCCAGTATTTATTGGGCCTGTCACTCCCTGTGCTCAGGGACCTGAAACCCTCGAGCAGGTCAGCTCTGCTGTTCATAGGCTAACTTTTGTTGGAGTTCAGAAATAACAACATATTCAGGATTTAAATCCCCTTCCTCACCAAAAGAATGCAAATTGCTTCCTTCTGGAAGCAACAAGATATTATAGCACCAAGGATATTCTGCCTATTACACCTCACTCTTTCTTCTTTTCATAAGATAACACTTTCTTTTTCCCAGCCTCCTCCTGGATGTCCATGTGATGTAGAACACCATCTGCCTCACTCATGGGCAGCACCACCCACAACCTGTTTGGCAGCAGCTGCAATTTCAACTAAACTTCTCCTCACCACATTCAGGACAGATGGTCCTGGCTCTCATACAAGAATGCTGCAAAAGTAAGCACAGACCCTCTATGCAGTTCTATAACCATGGTCTGCCAAAACCCTAGCATAGATAACAGAACTGAAATGTTGATTTTCCTTTAGCCATCATATCTCAGCCATCCTGACTCACAATGCTACCATATTTTCCTTTTGAGATGCTCCCACAAGAAGAACACATTCACAAACTTGCATTTTATAATCTGTTATCTCACTTTCTCTGAGAACTGAGAGCCACAAGGATGATGTCAGATAAATATTATCCACAGCTCCGAAATGGAATCCCAGGCCAGTTCTCTGTGAGTGATCTGTGCTACTAGTTCTCCAACTGATGTTAAATACAGCATCTGCTTTACTTGGGAGGAGCCATCTTCCACCTAACCAGATGCACCTAAGTCTAACTGTGCCACATAGGGGAGGCTGTCCTCCAGCTGACGAAATACACCTGTGTCCACCTGAGCCACATAAGAGAAACTCTCCTCCACCTGATCAGATGCAGCTGTGTCCAATGTTGCCACATAGGAGGGACACTCCTCCACCTGGCCAGATGCACCTGTGTCCAACTGTGCCACATAGGAGGGACTCTTCTCCACCTGACCATAAACACCTGTGTCTAGTGGCACCACATAGGAGGAACTCTCCTCCACCTGACCAGATGCACCTGTGTGTAATGGTGCCACATAGGAGGAGCTGTCCTCCACCTGACCAGATGCAGCTGTGTCCAATGGTGCCTCATAGGAGGGACTCTCCTCCACCTGCCCAGATGCACCTGTGTCCAACTGTGCCATATAGGAGGGACTCTTCTCCCACCTGACCAGATGCAGCTGTGTCCAGTGGTGCCACATAGGAGGAACTCTCCTCCACTTGACCAGATGCACCTGTTTCCAATGGTGCCACATAGGAGAGAATCTCCTCCACCTGACCATATGTACCTGTGTCCAATGGTGCCACCTAGGAGGAACTTTCCTCCACTTGACCAGATGCACCTGTATACAACTGTGCCACATAGGAGGGACTCTCCACCAGTTGATCAGATACATCTGTGCCCAAGTGTCCTGCATGGAGGGGGTTCTCCTCTACCTGACTACATGCCCTTGTGTTATAGGAACTGCCTAAGAACAATACCATCTCATCCATGTGTTCACTGTTTTTCATGTTCTCTTGTCCAGTGACCTCCAAGTCCCTCAGAAAATCTTGAGGATAACAGCCTCTGTAAGTCCTGTAAGGGAAACTCCCAAAAGCCACTAATGGCCTCTGCTATACTTTACCAGAGAAGGCATCCTATTATGCCTTTCATAAAGCCCTGCCCCCACCTGACATCTAACTTCTGAGGTTATACCACTCCACCCCACTTAACTTCTGAGGTTACACCACTTCACCCCATCTAACCTCTGAGGTTACAACACTTCACCCCATCTAACCTCTGAGGTTATGCCATTTCACCATTTTAGGCATCATAGGTTTACAATTGAATTTTACTGTCTATTCACAATGAATCTGATATTATACTTTCCATTATCCAATGCTTGACTGTCAGTCTGACACTGTGCTTTAATTATTTATACTGAGCTAGCTTGAGATTTCTGTCTTACAGATGTTTCACTTTCTTATCTCACTTTTGCCTTGATGACTGTCTACTGTACCCAGTTTCACAAGCACTTACAACTCATCAATGCTAGTCTTGGTGACTGCATTGATAGACACAATTTTACACCAGGGCTATCATCTACAGCCCAGATCAATTTGAAAAGCAAACACTGTTATGTACTTGTAAAGGGTGATAAGAAGTTTTAAGTGTGTCTCCTTAAAGATGCATATAGTTAGGTTTGTTATGATCCCCATAATCCCTTGCCTAGTGTTGTTCCTAAATGGCATGATATCAATGCTCACATCATGTGATGGGTTCCCATGAGCCAACTCCAAGATGGGTCATCTTTTGGGGTTCCTTGCTTACCTTCTTTCACTGACTGCGTGACATCCCTGCACTGGCCCAGTAATCAAGGAGCCTCAATCGTCATGACTGGCAACAGTGAGGGATGTACACAATGGAGGATGACAAGTACACACACAGTAAAGTATCATTTCCCTTAAGAGCACACAGAGATCACAGTCAGTCTGAGGCTGGTTTCTCTCTCTTTCTCCAGATCCTCCCCACTGGCACAGCTATAGAGTTGAGTCCTTAGCCAGGGTTCCAAGCCAAGTCCTCCCAACACTCTCTCTCTCTCTGTCCAACCAGTGCTTCATGTCCCTGCCCAAATAGCTGACACACACACACTTTGAGATTTGATTTATACACAAACACACAAATGGGAAAGGCTGGCACAGGTTTACTAGCTATGCCCCCTTCTGCCCAGACCATAAGGTAGTTATCACTGCCACCAGAACCCCTTATTAGCTACTTTAAGGCCCTTCCCAAAGGGTGACCAATCCTACTGTGTAATGTTACTATTATCCAAATGCTAAGTGTGACCAAAAGCAATGCTATTTAGGAGTGGCCTGTACAGTGTCACCAAATACATATGCAAGTACCCTAAGAGCTTAAATATGTGTTACAAATATCAGCCACAAAGGTTTAAATATATTTAATAATAACTAATAAAAGAACAAGACAATACTCAATCAACACAGTAACTACAGAGTTCAGAATCACAGGAAATATTTTAAAACAACATTGCAGGACAGTTTCAAATAAATACAGAAAACATCTAATCTAATCTTTACTATATTCCTATCTATATCTAAGGGATACTATGCCCTAAATTACTTACTTACAGAGCAACATGCAGGCAGAAGTGCTGATGATGGATGTTTCCAGGTCAAAGACAAAATACAAAATGCACACAGTCTCTTTCTGAGAGAGTTCTTAAATCAATATCAAATAATATTGCTGGGTTAGCTTGGCTGACATGCTTCTTTTTCACCTGACTTCAGTTTCCAGGCTAAACAGAAACGTAACATCTCTATGTTAGAAATACACATCTCTCAGATGTGCAGCTGCTAGGAAACAATGAAACACTTTACATTTTAAACCTAGTCATTACTTTTCTTTCAGAACAATAGAAAGAAACTTCTAGCTCTAGACGTCCTGTCTCCTTGCTGCATTAACTAACTTTTATAGCACATCGTAAAGCACTTAATTTCAACTTATTTTCTTGAAGTTAAAGTTTTTTAAGTTAATCTTTTATGTTCCATCCAGGTATGCTGTGGTTACATTCTTGAAGCTCAGTTCATAAGATACAGTTCTGTATAAATCATAGCAATATTCACAAATGACAAAATTATTTACAAAACTCCAGCTAGCTGAGCTGGCAGCATTTAGGTTTGTTACAGACTGGATCAGTGCTCATTTCCTCTGAGACACGGACTCAGCAGACCCTCTTACTATCCTCACACCCTCATGAGAACATTGCCCTCCTTTTTTCTTGACTGTGCCGCAATGACTTCTGAGAAAGCACTTTTTGTCACTCATTTCCATTCAGATTTGTTAATGTCACCATGACACCAAGTGATGGGTGAGACATGCACTCATTTATAATTCCTGTAAAACACAATATAAATAAAAAATTGCAAGAATGAAGGACTTTGTCCTATACCATGAGATGAATTTAAAATTGTAATTAGCTTCACAGCCTTACTAACAACATACAAGAATACTTCCCATGATAAATGGATTCCCTTTGGTTCCTTTTCATATCTGTGACTTACTCCTCCTAATGTTATGCCACTATATGTGGTTCTTCTATATGTGTGTGTGCATGTTTGTGTATGTGTGTACGTGTCCATGTGTGTAAGTGTATGCATGTGTGCTCATGTGAGAGTGAGTGTGCATGTGAGTGCATGTGAGCATGTGTGTGTGTGTGTGTGTGTGTGTGTGTGTGTGTGTGTGTGTGTGTGTGTGTTGTGTGTATATGTCTATATATACTTGTGTGTGTGCATGTCTTTATATACTTGTATGTGTGTGCATGCGTGTGTGCATGTGTGTATGTGAGTACATATCTATGTGTGTCAGTACATATATGTGTGTGCGTGTGTGTGTGTGTGTGTGTGTGTGTGTGTGTGTGTGTGTGTGTGTGTGTGTGTGTGTGTGTGTGTATGTGAGTATATATGTATGTGTGTGTATGTATATGTATGTGTATGTGTGTTTCTAAGTCTTCTGAAATGTGTTTGACAGAATCAAACCTAAGACTACCAGATGAAGATCATTAGCTTCCCAAGGAATTATCTGTGCTGTGAGGATGTCTCTAACTATGTAGTGTACTATCTGATCTGATTATCTCCAGGGTTACCGCATGGTGCTAGGCTGCTGGGCTGCAGCCCTCCCAAATAAAAAGAACAACATTTTTAATAGTATTTGTTTTTGCTTTTTTTAATTAAAATAGTCAATTTTCCTGTTGTGAGACTAGTCCATTCACTGAGTTCCAATTACAATAAAGAGAAAAATTCAACTTACCTGGCTAGGTTATTTTTTAAAACAGATTTTATGCATACACCTCATGAGAGAGAAGTAGGTTTAGTATACCTTATTTGAGGTCTGCCTGCCATTTTCAGGTATAGGAGCGGCTTTCAATGTGACCTGATTGAACTGCTAGATGAAACACCAAGCTGTCTTTCCTACTGGCACAGGCTGCATCAGGTGATTGTGGCAACCTGAGTCCAGAGTGAACTCACTCTTGTAGACAGACTGTGATGGCACTAGTGAAGATTTTTTTTGATTAAATAATTTATTTTATTATGAGTAAATAAGATTTTGCATGATCTCTAGAAGTGCCACTAAAATGGTACAATATGTATTTTTTATTTGTGTGTATTTATGTGTGTATACGTGCATCCACATGCATGCAGAAGGTTGCACTTTATGAGCCTGATAACGGTGAGCTAAAATCCATTATGACTTGTATTTATTTTGTATTATTTATGTGTTCATTTATTTATTTGATCACAATCAGACATTTGAGATCATACACAGTCAAAAGTGCCTGTAGTTGGTGGGCACATCATGTGTGTGTGTGTGTGTGTGTGTGTGTGTGTGTGTGTGTGTGTGTGTGTGTGTGTGTGTGTGTGTGTGTGTGTGTGTGTGTGTGTGTGTGTGTGTGTGGTACAAGCTGGGTTTGGTGGGTTGTACTCTATGTGTCTGACAACAAGCTGAAATTCATTACTGTTGCTATTACTTATATTTTTATTTATTCGTTTGTTCATAGCCAGAAATCTGAGTTGTCCACATTTAATAAAGTGTCTGTAATTGATTGCTGCATTTGAGTGTGTTTGTGTGTGTGTGTGTGTGTGTGTGTGTGTGTGTGTGTGTGTGTGTGTGTGTGTGTGTGTGTGTGTGTGTGTACAAATGTCACAGGCTGTATTGCATGCGTCTGAAAGCAATGAACTGAAATATATCATTTTGGTCAACATTATTGTGGCTATTATGTATTTATTCATTTATTTGATCATGGTCCAAGATGTATACAGTCAGTAAAATGTCTGTAATTGGTGAGTATATGTCATGTGCATGTTGACAGCAACAAGCAGAAATATATTACTGTGGATATGCTTATGCATTCAGTCATTTTATCAGTCAGACATCTGTGGTGCACACAGTTAATAAAGTGGCTATAACTGGTGGGTAAGGAGGCAGTCTGTGGGTGAAACTGACAGACCCTTGCTGTCATTTGATCTCAATTAAAGAGGCATAGATTTGGTTTAATAAGCTTGGTTTATGCTTAAGTAAAACAAGCTGAAGTATACTACTATTACCATTATTATTGTTATTATTATTATTATTATTGTTACTATTATTACTGTTATTACTGTTGCTGTTGTTTTTTTTTTATCACAGCTGGATAAACTGGCTGTACTGATTAGAGACTGAGGCAAAACACTTTTTGACCAGCCATAATAAATCAATCCTCCCATTCCAGTTAATTACTTCCTGCAGCCCCCTTGCTTTGAAGCTACCAGCTAAATCTGATTAGCTCTTGGCCCTTTTACTCAAAAAACATTCTCAACCTCTTCATTCTGCTACCATTAGTCAAGCTGAAAATTATGCAGACATTGTTGATGCTATGTGACAACCTGGTCTCCCTGTTAAAGCATCATTGATTCCCTACCTGTTAAGCTCTTACTGTTCCTATTATGATGTCTTAACATCACCTAGTCTTCCAGGTTGCTGAAGTGACTGTTTTTTTTACATGTTTGTATTTATGCAGAAAACTATGCTGAACAGTATGCCAGTGTAGTATACAAGCACCTGTACAACTGCATGGACTCAGCCATACCCAACAGAAATAAAACCTGCTCCTCAAGGAAACACAAACCTGTCTGGTGGACATACTCTATCAACAGGCTTTACAACAAAAGGGTAAAAAGACACAAATTCCCATTTGAAAAAACTCCCTCCTTAGCCTCAACAAGCAAATTAGATCACTAGTGAAAACCTCCAAACCCAATTATGAATTGAAACTAGCCTCCGAAACAAAGGGTAACCACAAGGTCTTTTTCAGTTACATCAGTAACCTCCATGGCAAAACTCAGGTTTGTTCTGAATTAGTTCTTAATGGTACCACTTACACTGATTCTGTTGACTTAGCCAACCTGCCTGTAGATAGGTTCAGTGCAAACTTTACCCCCCTATCCCCCACAAAGGCCCATTCGACGTCCTCGATACTTGTCCCACACCTCACATCTCCATAGATCAAGTGTTAAAGGCCCTATCCAAGGCAAAGAACACAGCTTCCATGGGAACTGATAGTATCCCAGCCCTTATTCTGCACCATCTCCAGCAAGAACTAGTCTCACCATTGAGCACCCTATTCAACCATAGCCTAAGTACAGGCTTCATTCCAGCAGAGCGGAGAATTGCCATTGTCATCCCCTTGCACAAAGGTGGAGCCACTACTGACCCTGGAAACTATTGCTCCATTAGCTTGACAAGTCTGATTTGTAAGGCCATAGAGCATATTATTATGGACCTCATAAACAAGGACATAAGCAGTTGCCAAGCACTTGACCCCACCCAGTTTGGATTCATCAAGGGCAGATCTTGTCTTTTGAACCTGGTGGACTTTTTTGAGACTGTCACCATGGCCTTGGAGGAGGGAACATGAGTACATACAGCTTACCTTGACTTGGCCAAAGCCTTTGACACAATCCCCCACTTGGGCATCATCGAAAAGCTAACACAACTTGGCATAAATCCTTATTTCATCAGGTGGGTGGCCAACTGGCTCACCGATAGGACTCATAAGTTCAAAATAGGTGCCTCCACCTCTGACAGCAGACATGTTACTAGTGGTGTTCCCCAGGGATCTGTTCTGGGACCCCTACTATTTGGTATCTACTTCTCAGAGGTTCAGACAAAGACAAAAGGCCTGTGGCTGACCAAGTTTGTGGATGACTGTAAGTTAGGTGCTGTCATTGACTCCCAAATGATGCTAACATACTACAAGAGGGTCTCACAGCAACAAATGACTGGTGGCAAAGTCATGGCCTTATGTTAAATGCAAAAAAATGCATTATCATACCATTCGGCAAAAACATGGCTTCTACTGATTACCACATCAACGGCAACCCCCTAAGTACACAACCTGTGGTGAGAGATCTGTGTACACAGGTTGACAACAATCTTACATTCGACCATCATGTAGCGGCAGTGGTCAGAAAAGCCTTTTACTTGGTTCATCTCATAAATAAAGGGATTTTATCCAGACAGAAGGAGGTTATTACCTCTCTGTACTCTTCCCTCATTAGGCCAATAATTGAGTACAACGCCCTGTTTGGTAAGTACCTTTCCAAACACCTGCACCATCTGGAAAGGCCATAGAAATGCCTCACAAAGAGAATCTATGGCTTCCAACACCTGTCCTATGTGGACAGGCTCAAATCATTATCACTCTACTAGTATTGTACAGATTGCTCAGAGGTGATCTGTGTCTTGCCTACATGGTAATCTGGGACCCTGCCCTACTAGAGATGATCCATATCCATAAGTCTAACTCCTCACTCATTACCCAATTAAAAGGCCTAAATCTAATATACAGCATTAACAAAAACTGCTGGACAGACAGGTTTGTCTCCCAGAGGCTGCCCCATCTCTGGAATAGACTTCCCATACACGTCAAAGTACGTCGCTGGCCCTCTTCAAGAGCAACCCTGATGAGTGGATGGGAAACCACACATTTGTCCCAGGGGTTCCACCTGTGTCCCTCATTGACAGGGGTGGCAGGTGCTGACTGAGGTTTCATTTTTGGGGATAAACTCATGTAAGGGCCCCAGGGCCATTAGCTTAGTAATCTCCTATGATCCTATGATCCTATAGTACGTTTTAGTTCATATTCTGGAAACCTTCAAAAAATGCTGTTGCTTTCAGTGTTGCTGTGATTGTATCTATCTAGGGTGCAGGTGAAATTGGTCCATATTGATCAGTGCAGTACCCCACTAAACAAGTATAAATAAAATAAAATAAGAACAACCCTACTCACAAAAAAAGTTTTCCAGGATATATCCCATCTCATCAAGCAATACATCAAATCGTAGTCAAATTAATCTCTGATGAGCCATTGTAAAAACCTCTCGTTACTTTCTCTTATTTGTCCTTTTTACCCTATACTTATTTTCTTTGCCATGTAGCTCTAGCCCCCTTCATTACTTCTCCACTAAGTAAATCAATTGAACCCAAAATCAGCTAGCACTCTTTTGGCTGGCCTCTTCTGTTCACTGTTGTTTAATTCACTCCTTCACATGCTTGCCTCTGAAGCAGAAACAAAACCTCATTATTTCTCTTTATACTGCCTGAATCTTCAGCAAGAACTCTGCCATTTCCCTTCTCCTGGGAATCAATCAAACCCCACATCTGACCTATAAAAAACAGCCCCTTTAGACAGCACCCACCCAATACTTGTGCACAGTTAAGCCTTATTCATAAGTATTGCAAAGAAACCATTCTGCTCTGCCTGTACTGTGGGCAGCTTGGTAGTGTCATGTAGAGGATCGTTTACTTTCCTCTGAACACAATCCATCTCACTTTGAATGGGTTAGTTATACTTTAAATCTGACAACAGAATACACAGAATACTGCCCTCTCTGAATCTTACAGTAAAACATGGATGGCAAAGAAGTAGAAATGACACACTCTGAAGACTGAACACATAATTGTTTGCAATCAACACAGTAATAAGAAGAGTTCCAGTTCTGTCACCCCCCCCCCCCATGCACCACAAGACCGTCATGCCCCAATAAGCAGTGTTCTGCTTCCTACAGGTCATTTCATCCCACTCGTGTATACTCCATTTTCCTAGCCTCTGCATCTGGGCCACAAACTTTGATAGTTTCTCTCACTGTTTTGAATTTCCTACTAAAATCGATTTGCCCCTTCACCCGATGTTGTTTTCAAATTTTTGACAGATTGAAACCTACTATTATTTCTCAGTATTTCATCTTTTCTGCTGCTCTACAAGAAGTGCTCATGATTATTTATAACATTTCTTGCCTTGACAAGACAGGTCCCATCGAACATGTAGCTGTTTCTAAGAGGAGACGTGGGAAAGCATACTTCTCAACTGTACAGATTTTCGCAGAATGCCCAGATTTTTGCCTCATATTTTTGGCCTGTTACTCATAAAATTGTGGTTTACTGGCAAATCATTACAAAATCTTTGAGGACTGAAGTCAGAAAATAATGACAGACATTTGAGATTCAGACTTCATATGCTTCAGAAAATTCATGCTAATGCAAAAGCTGTTATTTTATCAACTTTCTAAGTTTGAGAGCAATATTTAAAAACTCCCCTATTTATGGGCCTTTGTCCCCCCATTATTTATGGATTTGTCTAGATTTCTTACTCTAAAAGGTTGAGAGCTATGTGGGATAGTATTTAAAATAATTACGGCAAATTTGGTCATGTCATTCAAAATTCATCTACTTCCCATTGACAAATGCCATGAGATCTTTTGACATCCACCTGAACTATCAGCAACTCAGGAGTCACATCTAATCCAATGGCTGATGCTTCAGAAAAACTGCACCCCCAAATGTTATACTGCAATGTCAGTAGAGACTACCATTTCATGTTCCTGTCATGGGGGACTTTCTTCATTTTACCTCCATTTTATTTTGCCATTAGATCCATACCACCTATGCACTCAGTATACAAGACATATGTCCAGGCTTTCCAGACATGCAGCTTTTCACTGACACCACTGATGTACTTGTCATAAAATTCCTGTCTACCAGTTTACTTTTGGATGCCACATTGTTAAATTCATCTGTACTTTACCAATGAATTTGAGGTCATCTGCCTTTTACATATTGTGGCATATAATGGTACCTGACCAGGGCATGCAGTGTTCCACAAATGAAATTAAATGAAAACAGTAAACTCTACCTTTTTAAACATTTTTTTAACTTTTGGCCCCAATAACTTAGCGTTTTGGTGATTCCTTCATTTTTTGAGATGCTTACCCTGGAATACATTATATGCACCAGAAGGGTTACGTCAGAGATGCGGCCCATTTATAATACTGCAACACGAATGGAAATGAATAGTAGATTTTACCACTTCCCAGAGAAGTAAATGAAGGACATGCATCTTTTTAGGGTCATCTCCTAAGACAACAGCTACAAGGTCTTTGCTCCAAAGATGTGAGATGTAACGAAACTACAGAGGGTGTGGAGTGGAACAGGTGAGTCAGAAGGTTAATGCATGCATTGTCAGGTTTCTTGCAAATTACATCACCTCTGGTATAAATTTCAAATCTGATTGGAAAAAAAACAATTTTGCTCTGGTAGAAAAACATTAGCTCTTTAAACAGAATTAATTGAGAGGAAACTAAGACTTTACAAAATATATACCCAAAGCAAAATTCTGGACTCAAAAGGACAGCTCTACCCAAGTATCAAACCTTTCTCATCAAAACCACATATCAAGTATCACATATAAAGAAAACATAATTTTAGTATTTTTTCTGTAGGATCTGTTTCTGAACAGACCAGTCTAAGTTTTTGTTATATCTCATAAGTTCATAGGTAAGTACTAGGCTAGCTGCTATTGCGGGATATTTTAAACCTATCCAGTTTTCCTTTTTGCACTCAAATTAAGTTATGCTCATTTGGTTAGAGAATGTTCTTACCCATCCCATGGAAGATAATTCTATATTACCCCTAATGAGAATAACCGGGATCAAATCATCCATACTTTGATGGGACTTGTGCATGGGATAAAGCATTTAGGAACTGCCTCTGTCCATTAGTAGTAAGGGAGTAGACCTGAGGTAAATTTTCTTTTTTCCATCCATAGATCCAAGTTGCGCTTGAATATGGACAAGGATGAACTTTGTTTTATGTGGATGTGGTGTCTGTTCCAAACCAGTGGTACCATCTGCAAGATATACCTGTCCCTCCAAATCATTCTGTTGATGTTGCAGAAGAGGTTTAGCTCCCTAGACTGAGCATTTTTGATACCATTTGACTCAAAGATGTGCAGTAAGCCCATCAGTATTGGGTCAGAGGATGCCTTGTCCCATCAGTATTGGATCAGAGGATGCCTTGTCCCATCAGTATTGGATCAGAGGATGCCTTGTCCCATCAGTATTAGATCAGAGGATGCCTTGTCCCATCAGTATTGGGTCAGAGGATGCCTTGTCCCATCAGTATTGGATCAGAGGATGCCTTGTCCCATCAGTATTGGATCAGAGGATGCCTTGTCCCATCAGTATTGGATCAGAGGATGCCTTGTCCCATCAATATTGGATCAGAGGATGCCTTGTCCCATCAGTATTGGGTCAGAGGATGCCTTGTCCCATCAGTATTGGGTCAGAGGATGCCTTGTCCCATCAGTATTGGATCAGAGGATGCCTTGTCCCATCAGTATTGGATCAGAGGATGCCTTGTCCCATCAATATTGGATCAGAGGATGCCTTGTCCCATCAGTATTAGGTCAGAGGATGCCTTGTCCCATCAGTATTGGGTCAAAGGATGCCTTGTCCCATCAGTATTGGATCAGAGGATGCCTTGTCCCATCAGTATTGGATCAGAGGATGCCTTGGCCCATCAGTATTAGATCAGAGGATGCCTTGGCCCATCAGTATTGGGTCAGAGGATGCCTTGTCCCATCAGTATTGGATCAGAGGATGCCTTGTCCCATCAGTATTGGATCAGAGGATGCCTTGTCCCATCAGTATTGGATCAGAGGATGCCTTGTCCCATCAGTATTGGGTCAGAGGATGCCTTGTCCCATCAGTATTGGGTCAGAGGATGCCTTGTCCCATCAGTATTGGATCAGAGGATGCCTTGTCCCATCAGTATTGGATCAGAGGATGCCTTCTCCCATCAGTATTGGATCAGAGGATGCCGTGTATGCCAGACATGGGTCACATCTTAGCAGTCTGTAAGAAATCAAGTATAGTGACAGGGCCTTTGAGTCGGCCTATGTAGTACATGTTAGTTAGACCTTGTATCCATTTAGTAAGGTATCTCTGCATTATCTCTTCTGCTATTTGTTACATTACTATGATA